>NW_027008819.1:62500-70655 GCF_036934945.1 Oncorhynchus masou masou
AAGTACATTTTTCAGGGAGTCAGAGCTAGTGCTGTTTTTTCTGTGTGTGTTTTTTTTTTGGGGGGGGGTCATGGTGAAGAGGAGGTTGGATGGCAGAACAGAATGCTCGGGTTGGGGTGTAGGGTTTGACCATAGCCTGAAGGTAGGGAGGGACAGTTCCTCTTGCTGTTCCGTAGGTATGCACCATGGTCTTGTAGTGGATGCAAGCTGCGATTGGAAGCCAGTGGGACTTGGGAAGGTTGAAAACCAGGTAGGCTGCAGCGTTCTGGATAGGTTGCAGAGGAGGGCGACACTGTGGAGAGGTCTTGCGGTGGCAGGCCTTCCCCGAGAGGAAGATCAGCTCCGTCTTGTCGAGGTTGAGCTTGAGGTGGTGGGCCGACATCCAAGTTGAGATATCTGCCAGGCATGCAGAGATGCATGTCACCACCTGGGTGTCAGAAGGGGGGAAGGAGAAAAGTAGTTGAGTGTCATCCGCATAGCAATGATTGGAGACACCATGTGAGGATATGACGGAGCCGAGTGACTTGATGTATAGAGAGAAGAGGCCTAAGAACTGAGCCCTGGGGGACACCAGTAGAGAATGTGGTGCAGACACAGATCCTCTCCACGACACCTGGTAGGCGCGGGCTGCCAGGTAGGATGCAATCCAAGAGTGTACAGAGCCTTAGACACCCAGCCCTGAGAGGGTGGAGGGGAGGATCAGATGGTTCACAGTGTCACTGGCATAGTTGCACCACCAACATCTAGTGGTCTACTCAGAAAAATACAAAGATTGGCACCACTGTTAAAGGCTCTTTGTATGGCACATAAGCACAGAGCATTGCATGATGACACTGACAATACCAATGACAACGTACTATGTAGATGGCATCAGTGCTAAAGACAAGCACAGTGCTCATGAAGACATCAACAGTGCACTCTGCATATAGTTACCAATGACAATGTACTAAGCATACAGAATCAATTAATCACTTTCCACCTACCATACTTGATGCTAGTGGTTCATGCATTGTTTTTAAATCCCTCAGAGACTGAAAAGTATGTGTTGAAATGTACAGTGTGTTGGCGTCATATCGGTTGCTCACACAAGTGTGTGTGTGTGTGTGTGTGTGTGTGTGTGTGTGTGTGTGTGTGTGTGTGTGTGTGTGTGTGTGTGTGTGTGTGTTTGCAGGAGGCAGTGGAGAGAGGGATCGTTCAGGTCTGAGCGAGTCTTTCCTGTTGATGGCTAAGTCTCAGAGTGACATGGAGGAATGGGTCAGAGCCATACGAAGAGCTATATGGGCCCCGCTAGGAGGGAGGGTAACACACACACACACACACACAAACACACACATGCTCATACACATACTCAAACACACAGACACACACACACACACACACACACACAAACATAAACATGTAAAGTCTTGTAAGAGCAAGTTGATGTGTGTGTGTGTGTGTGTGTTCTTGGAATCTGGGTGTCATTGCTCTAGGTATTTTTGGGCAGCATTTAGAGGAGACAATGCAGTGTGAGAGTGGGTGTGGCAGCAGCAGCAAGCCTCTGGTGCCTCTGCTGGTGCAGCAGTGTGTGTGTTTTATACACCAGCACGGCCTAACGGGAGGAGGGGCTGTTCAGAATGCCTGGACAGACCAATCACGTACGAGAGCACAAGATGCCTTTAACTGCGGGGAGAAACCACTGTTTGGCAGGTAGAAGTACTTTCCTTTACATCAACTTTTCCTTCACAGGTAACACAGCATAACACAACGTAAAACACAACATATTAGAGGGCTCCCCGAGCGGCGCAGCGGTCTAAGGCACTGCATCTCAGTGCTAGAGGCATCACTACAGTCCCTGGTTCAATTCCAGGCTGTATCACAACCGGCCATGATTGGGGGTCCCAAAGAGCTGCGCACAATTGGCCCAGCGTCGTCCGGGTTAGGGTTTGGCCGTGGTAGGCAGTCATTGTAAATAAGAATTTGTCCTTAACTGACTTGCCTAGTTAAATAAAGGTTAAAAACAAGTTTAAAAACACAACACAAACAGGTAGATGAGCTCTATTGTATTTCAGTCATAATTCTTATGTTTAACAGTAACACTGATGTCCACACGGTGGCGTCCCTGCTGAAGCTGTACCTCAGAGAGCTGCCAGAGCCTGTGGTGCCTTTCAACAAATACACAGAGTTCCTCTCCACTGCTCAGCTCCTGGCCAAGGACCAGGAGGAGGTGTGTGTGTGTGCGTGCACACGTGACTCACATGTGCCCCTTCTCAAAGTATTAATGCTCTCATTCAAATCCTAATGAATAATGATATTGGGGCTTTGTCTTTTTGAAGGGGATCCTTGAGCTGGGCAGGCAGTTGAAGAGTCTTCCTCAGGTCAACTACAACCTCCTCAGATATGTCTGCAGGTAAAAATATGCTCTACCAGATGGTTGAGTTGCCCATTAAAGGAATGCTATTAAGTCAAAGCTAGTGATAATGGGCAATAAAGACATATTTTTATGGGATTTTTTTGTCTGTGCAAATATAATACATCAAAAAATCCATATCATTATTTACTGTCTGCCTGTTATCTTCAATATGTTTCATAATATCATTCCGTACATGTCATTAAACTGTAAATGCATACATTTACATGCATTTGAATTTTCAGATTTTGACACACAAATGTAGCATATTTATTAACATTTCATATCCTTATATAACTAAGCTTATCTTCCATTATAAGTCAATTAAGCAGACATAATGAATATTAATGTTTTTTATTATTATTATTTAAAAAGCATATGCAAATTCCAATACAGTTTACTCTAATTGGGCAGCTCAACCTGCTGGTTGTGTAACGGCGTTCTTCGTTTGTTGAATGAGAGTCGGACCGAAATGCAGCGTGTTGGTTACTCATGTTTTTTAATGAAACAAATGAACGCGGTACATGAAATAACTGATATAAATAAATAAATAACAACAAAATGGAACGTGAAACCTAATTACAGCCTATTTTTTTATAAAAAATACTTATTATCTTCAATACCATTCATTCTTTACAACTCATAATTTACATACATACTCAAATAATGGTATTTTTAATTAAACTAATTAAACTAAACATAAACCCCCAACAAAACCTCAGGGAGCATCTTCCCTCCCCGTCACCCTACAAAATATCTTTCCCTATCTCCCCGTCCCTAATCTATCCTCTTACAAATCTAAATGACACCCAGCCCTAAACCCCCTTCCACCTCTCCCGAGCAGCATGCTGCCCCACTTCCTCTCCTCCCTCTTCATCCTCCCCTCAAATCTCCTTCCACTCTCCCTCACTATCCCTTCCACCCCCAATCTCTCCCTGTCTTCACCATGTTCTGCCTTGCTTCCCAGAGCCCCGTTTAAAGAGACTCATGAGAAGCCAGAGCAGAAACCTGTCCCTATCCGTCCCTCTCGCTCTCCCTACACCCTCTCTAACTTGGCCCACGTCAATACAAAATCCCCCTTTACCAAACCTAACACCCGTGCCCTAGCCCATACTATTCCGGAAAAGGCACAGTCCCAAAAGACATGGCGCACAGTCTCCTCCCTGCCACAAGAGGATCTTGGACAGGTGGGGGATTGCACCAAACTATACCGGTACAAGATGGAACGACCGGCAAACACTTATGAAGGCTCAACCAATTCAGGTCCTTGAGCCTGTTGTCCAGACCCAGCGCCTGCATTCCTCCCAGACCACTTCCGAGATGCCCACTACAGGCGCCGGACTCCCTGCCTTTCTGACCTCCTCGTACAGGTGCCTATGATCTAAACCTACTCGGGCAACTTCAACCTCAGGGTGCGCACGCAGCCACTTGGCCGCATGACCAAAGTGCCACGGCAGCTGTTCCGCCGAGGACCCGTGTTAGACCACACCATTATGCTTCTGCGCCTGATACGAGAAAAATACCCACAGGAGGAACCGGACGGGTGTATCACTGGCTGAGCAAGCTCTCCGTTAACAAGAAAAGAAACAAAAATTGTGTCCAGCTTGAGGGAAATGTGGTACCCCCTACCTCCCTCCCCGATGGGACAGATCATGCGTGCCCTGGCGACCCACTCGCACCTGCCACTCCACATAAACTGAAACACAAGCCTCACTAGAGGCCTCCTCAGACAAGCCGGCAATGGGTAGATGTATGTCAAATACAAAGAGACGGCAACACATCCACCTTTAGGACCAGGACGTTGCCCATAAAAGACAAATACCTAGCTTTCCACATTGCTAGCTTCCTCTGTACCACTGCGATACGCATGTTCCAGTTTAGCGTCGCTGAGCCGGAGGTCTCAAATGGACCCCGAGAATCCTCAGGGCCCCTCACAGAGAGATAACCCCCAGGCACATCCGTTCTACCCGCGCCATCTTCCGAAAAACTTGACGGAAGACTTTGCATGGTTCAGAACTGCTCCCGACGCTCGGGTGAAATCCCCAAAGATGGCAAGGGACCTTGTCAGGCACGAGTCCTTGCACAACAGCAAGGAAGTGCCGTCGGCGTACTGCGTCATCTTAACACGCAGTCCACCACTTCCAGGATCTGCAAACCTTCCACCCCTGTGTCTGCCCTAATGGCAGCCCCCAGAGGCTCCATGTGCAGAACGAAAGAGGAGAGCCGAGAGTGGGCACCCCTGCCTGACCCCAGACGAGAGGTCAAAAACGTCACCCAAGTGACTATTTACACTAACTCGGCACCCCGCTCCGACATATAATGTACGAATCCATCCTATAAACTTCTCCCCAAATCCTAATCGACCTAACACTCTGAATAAAAAGGATCTATTCACGCGATCGAAGACTTTCGCCTGATCTAGCGCTGCTACCATAAAAGGCAGTCCTCTATCTTCAACCCAAGCGATGGAGTCCCTGATTAACTGTAGGTTCCATATAATAGAGCGGCCCCTCTACCCCGCACGTCTGATCCTCATGAACGACGCAAGGAAGGGCTGTGTGCAACCGGTCTGCTAAAACCTTTGCAAGTAGCTTGTAATCTACACACAGCATGATCACGGCCTCCAGTTGCCAAGGTCTGTTACTTCCCCCTTCTTATATAAAAGTGACAGCACACCAACAGCCATTGATCCCCCGGGACCCCACGTCTCAAGGATGGCCTTCAAGACTTCCCGAGGACCACTGGTCCAAGTATACCCCAAAACTTGAGATAAAACTCAGCCGGCAGCCCATCCATCCCAGTCACCTTCCCTTTTCCCATCCTCCTAAGAGCACTCTCAACCTCTTCTAGTGAGATCTGGGCCTCCATCACTTTTCTAATGTCCTCCGGCAACCGCCTGGACAAGTGTTCTAAAAACACATTTCCCTGCTCTACATCTATTTCCCTTTCCTTAAATAAATCTTGGAAATGATCAGTTGTCACCCTGACCATATCCTCTGGTTCTCTAACTATACTACCATTTTCTTCCCTAACACCATGCATTACCTTCCTACTCTGTCTTGCCCTAACCAACTTAAAGAACATAGCAGAACAAGTCTCATTATGTTCTAGAAAGCCACTATGCGCACGCTCCAGGAAAGCTCGAGCCTTCCGCTCCTGCAAATCCTGAGCTGCGCCTTAGGTGCGGATCTCTCCCAGTCAAACGACCCGCCGAGGTTGCCTGCCTCGTATTCGAGTTCAATTAACCTTTGGATACGATCCACCTCCCTCCTCTCCTCCCTTTTTCCTCTTGCAATACCCTATTATAAAAGCCCTAATCCTCACCTTAACTAATTCCCACCACTCTAACACCCCCTCACACATGGACCGGAGGCCCTCAAGCCTCCTAAAGAAACCATAAAACCCGTCAACAAAAGCCTGCTCCTCCAGCACATCCCGATCTAGCTTCCAGTACCCCCTACCAAAGAGGCAGACTGGCGACCCCCACCTGCAGGAGCACCCGTCGTGATCCGAAAAGAAAACAGGCAACAGCCGCCCAGACAACTTACCCAAAGACCTGGGTACAAAAATATAATCGAGCCTCCGCTCAACCCCCCTGGAAATTCATGTAGGACTGTCCATTTTCGGAGTAGTGTGCATACATTATCTACCAGACCATGGTGGCAAGCCATTAGCCTGGCAATGGCATGCCTGCACTGCTATCCCCCTCTTCCTAAATCTGTATTAAAATCCCCCCTATCACTAATTTCCTATTTGTGACACACAGAGCGTCAGACAGTCCACCATCTCCCTCCTGTCTGCCACCACCTGTGGCCCATACACCACCACTAATCTAAATTTACAATCCCTTATCGTGACATCCACCCCTATAACCCTCCCCTGCATTACCACAAAAGAATCCTCCACTTTTACCCTGTGCCCACACAAAATCCCTACCCCCGATGAGTTTTACACCCCAAACCGGCTCCCCCTTGTCCCACTCCCTCTTAAATACTAACATCCCCTCCATCTCTCAGGTGAACCTCCTGTAAAAAACAAAATCAAACCCCCACCTCCAAATAACTAAAAACGCCCTCCTCTTAACAATATCTCTTAAACCCCTTACATTTAAACTAACAAAAGTAAAATTAGACTCCATGAAAAAAAATAAAACATATGCAATACACTCAAATTTAAACCCAGACAGAAAAAAAAAAAACAGGAGACTCACCCGATGCTCCCTGCTCCATATCTACCGGTGAGAACACCATCCGTAATCCCGACATCCCCCCTCTTCCTCCATCACACCATCCCAGGATGCAGGAATAGTGTTTGGCTCCGGGGTGCCCTGCACCCTGGGTCTACCCCCACAATCCTCCCCCTCCCCAGTGTTGCAGCTGGTTTGGAAAAAAAAAATTGGGGAGGCTGAGTCCCAAACAAAAAACTCCCCACCTCCTCCTGTACCCAGTCCTGAGTCTTGTTAGGTGTGTCCCCACCCAAATTAAGTTGAGAGCCTGGGGAAACCAGCAGCAACCCAGAGGTTTCTCCCACCCCCATCACTCTCTTGGCCATCCCCTCCCCCTCACTGTCGGCCAATCGCACCCTCCTCTTCATTCTCTTCTTTGGTGATGGCGGCAGTGAAGAGATACCACCCCCCCCCGCCAGCTCCTCCACCATACCTCTCATCTCTTCCACCAGGGCACTTTCCCCCAGTCCACTTGCTCTTCCACCGTCTCCTTCTCCACCACTCCTCCTCGCTTTCTTCTCTCTCATGCTCCTCCACTCGGTTGCCTTCTTCCACCTCTTTTCCTGGTCCTCCTACTCCCGTGCCTTCCCATTTTCCTTCTCTCTTCCATCCGCCTCTTCTTGCTCCTCTTCCTTCCTTGTGGCCTTCCCCTCTGGACTTGTACTCTTGTCATGAGGCGTGCTTCCTTCCCCTCTTCTTCCCCCATCCCCGCTCCTGCTCCCCCCCCCAGCCGCAGACACATATGAGCCTCTGGACGGGCCGGGCACCTCCGCTACAGGTGCTGACGAGGCACACCCATGCACGTCTTAGGCTTGTCACAATCCCTCGCCTCGTGATCCTCAGATCCACAAAATCTGCATTTTCTCATGCTGCACTGGCGAAAATGTGTCCGTAGGCCATACAGCGCCTGCAAAATGGGGGCTGGCGTACATAAAACAACGTCCCCCTGTCAGCCCCAAGGGAGAACATAGCAGGAGGATGGAAATAGCCACCATGTCCTTTGGGTCCTCCCTGAGGAGGGCCTGGAAGCCTCTCCTCCCATTCCAAAACCCAAGGGAGTCTTTGAGGTGCCTAGCTGAGAGACGTTTTCCATGTATCTCCCCAGAAAAGCCCTCACCTCTTCGTCAGCAACGTAAGGGTTGTAAATGTTGACAGTTACAACCCTAAAGTTATTCTTAATGAGCTTGTTGTTTACGTTAGTGGCACGCCGACTCTCCTCCCTGCTCTTGCCTTCTCAGGATATCATGTGTTTTTCCTCTGTATATGGGCATACATACATGTACTCCCTCCAGCGAGGTTGCAGCCAGAAACAAAACCGTCCTTCACGTCAACTTTGATCCCCATCAATATTATCCTTCCAAAAGATTCCGTCCTAAGGGCTCCAGCTCCTTTTCCTTGTGCAAAGCAGATCGTGTTGGCCCAGCTGATCCTAGGGACCGACCGTCAGTGTTTAGCACCATCTCCGCAGGAAAATGGCTACCGTTCTCTTCTCTTCCAAAACAAGGAAAAGAAAATCCAAAGTGACCGAGCCTATCTGGTGA
>NW_027008820.1:0-20000 GCF_036934945.1 Oncorhynchus masou masou
CCTAACCCTCTATCCTTACCACTCCACCCCTAACCCTCCTATCATACCACTACCCCTAACCCTCCTATGACCCTCCACCCTACCCTCCTATCATACCACTCCACCCTAACCCTCCTATCATACCACTCCACCCTAACCCTCCTACCATACCACTCCACCCCTAACCCTCCTATCACACCACTCCACCTAACCCTCCTATCATACCACTCCACCCTAACCCTCCTGTCACACCACTCCACCCTAACCCTCCTATCATACCACTCCACTCCACCCTAACCCTCCTGTCATACCACTCCACCCTAACCCTCCTATCATACCACTCCACCCTAACCCTCCTACCATACCACTCCACCCTAACCCTCCTGTCATACCACTCCACCCTAACCCTCCTATCATACCACTCCACTCTAACCCTCCTATCATACCACTCACCCTAACCCTCATGTCATACCACTCCACCCTAACCCTCCTATCATACCACTCCACCCTAACCCTCCTACAATACCACTCCACCCTAACCCTCCTATCATACCACTCCACCCTAACCCTCCTGTCACACCACTCCACCCTAACCCCTCCTATCATACCACTCCACCCCTAACCCTCCTGTCACACCACTCCACCCTAACCCTCCTACCATACCACTCCACCCCTAACCCTCCTATCATACCACTCCCCACCCTAACCCTCCAGCCATACCACTCCACCCTAACCCTCCTATCATACCACTCCACCCTAACCCTCCTGCCATACCACTCCACCCTAACCCTCCTGTCATACCACTCCACCCTAACCCTCCTATCATACCACTCCACCCTAACCCTCCTGCCATACCACTCCACCCTAACCCTCCTATCATACAACTCCACTCCACCCTAACCCTCCTATCATACCACTCCACCCTAACCCTCCTGTCATACCACTCCACCCTAACCCTCCTATCATACCACTCCACCCTAACCCTCCTGTCATACCACTCCACCCTAACCCTCCTGTCATACCACTCCACCCTAACCCTAACCCTCCTGTCGTACCACTCCACCCTAACCCTCCTATCATACCACTCCACCCTAACCCTCCTGTCACACCACTCCACCCTAACCCTCCTATCATACCATTCCACCCTAACCCTCCTGTCGTACCACTCCACCCTAACCCTCCTGTCATACCACTCCACCCTAACCCTCCTGTCATACCACTCCACCCTAACCTTCCTGTCATACCACTCCACCCTAACCCTCCTGTCATACCACTCCACCCTAACCCTCCTGTCATACCACTCCACCCTAACCCTCCTGTCATACCACTCCACCCTAACCCTCCTGTCACACCACTCCACTCCACCCTAACCCTCCTATCATACCACTCCACCCTAACCCTCCTGTCGTACCACTCCACCCTAACCCTCCTGTCATACCACTCCACCCTAACCCTCCTATCATACCACTCCACTAACCCTCCTGTCGTACCACTCCCACCCTAACCCTCCTATCATACCACTCCACCCTAACCCCTCTATCATACCACTCCACCCTAACCCTCCTGTCGTACCACTCCACCCTAACCCTCCTGTCACACCACTCCACCCTAACCCTCCTATCATACCACTCCACCCCAACCCTCCTATCATACCACTCCACCCTAACCCTCCTATCATACCACTCCACCCTAACCCTCCTATCATACCACTCCACCCTAACCCTCCTATCATACCACTCCACCCTAACCCTCCTGTCGTACCACTCCACCCTAACCCTCCTGTCACACCACTCACCCTAACCCTCCTATCATACCACTCCACCCCAACCCTCCTATCATACCACTCCACCCCCAACCCTCCTATCATACCACTCCACCCTAACCCTCCTGTCACACCACTCCACCCTAACCCTCCTACCATACCACTCCACCCTAACCCTCCTATCATACCACTCCACCCTAACCCTCCTGCCATACCACTCCACCCTAACCCTCCTATCATACCACTCCACCCTAACCCTCCTGCCATACCACTCCCACCCTAACCCTCCTGTCATACCACTCCACCCTAACCCTCCTATCATACCACTCCACCCTAACCCTCCTGCCATACCACTCCACCCCCTTACCCTCCCTATCATACAACTCCCACTCCACCCTAACCCTCATATCATACCACTCCACCCTAACCCTCCTGTCATACCACTCACCCTAACCCTCCTATCATACCACTCCCACCCTAACCCCTCCTGTCATACCACTCCACCCTAACCCTCCTGTCATACCACTCCACCCTAACCCTAACCCTCCTGTCATTACCCACTCCACCCTAACCCTCCTATCATACCACTCCACCCTAACCCTCCTGTCACACCACTCCACCCTAACCCTCCTATCATACCATTCCACCCTAACCCTCCTGTCGTACCACTCCACCCTAACCCTCCTGTCATACCACTCCACCCTAACCCTAACCCTCCTGTCGTACCACTCCACCCTAACCCTTCTGTCATACCACTCCACCCTAACCCTCCTGTCATACCACTCCACCCTAACCTTCCTGTCATACCACTCCACCCTAACCCTCCTGTCATCCCACTCCACCCTAACCCTCCTGTCATACCACTCCACCCTAACCCTCCCCTGTCATACCACCCACCCCTAACCCTCCTGTCACACCACTCCACTCCACCCCTAACCCTCCCTATCATACCACTCCACCCTAACCCTCCCTGTCGTACCCTCCCCCCTAACCCTCCTGTCATACCACTCCACCCTAACCCTCCTATCATACCACTCCACCCTAACCCTCCTGTCGTACCACTCCACCCCTAACCCTCCTATCATACCACTCCACCCTAACCCTCCTATCATACCACTCCCCCTAACCCTCCTGTCGTACCACTCCACCCCTAACCCTCCTGTCACACCACTCCACCCTAACCCTCCTATCATACCACTCCCACCCCAACCCTCCTATCATACCACTCCACCCTAACCCTCCCTATCATACCACTCCACCCTAACCCTCCTATCATACCACTCCACCCTAACCTCCTATCATACCACTCCACCTAACCCTCCCTGTCGTACCACTCCACCCTAACCCTCCTGTCACACCACTCCACCCTAACCCTCCCTATCATACCACTCCACCCCAACCCTCCTATCATACCACTCCACCCCAACCCTCCTATCATACCACTCCACCCTAACCCTCCTGTCGTACCACTCCCACCCCTAACCCTCCTGTCACACCACTCCACCCTAACCCTCCTATCATACCACTCCACCCCAACCCTCCTATCATACCACTCCACCCCAACCCTCCCTATCATACCACTCCACCCCAACCCTCCTATCATACCACTCCACCCCAACCTCCTATCATACCACTCCACCCTAACCCTCCTACCATACCACTCCACCCTAACCCTCCTGTCACACCACTCCACCCTAACCCTCCTGTCACACCACTCCACCCTAACCCTCCTATCATACCACTCCCACCCTAACCCTCCTGTCATACCACTCCACCTAACCCTCCTATCATACCACTCCACCTAACCCTCCTACCATACCACTCCACCCCTAACCCTCCTATCATACCACTCCACCCTAACCCTCCTGTCACACCACTCCACCCTAACCCCCCCCTATCATACCACTCCACCCTAACCCTCCTACCATACCACTCCACCCCAACCCTCCTATCATACCACTCCCCCTAACCCTCCTATCATACCACTCCACCTAACCCTCCTGCCATACCACTCCACCCTAACCCTCCTGCCATACCACTCCCACCCTAACCCTCCTATCATACCACTCCACCCTAACCCTCCTGCCATACCACTCCACCCCTAACCCTCCTGTCATACCACTCCACCCTAACCCTCCTGTCATACCACTCCACCCTAACCCTCCTATCATACCACTCCACCCTAACCCTCCTACCATACCACTCCACCCCAACCCTCCTATCATACCACTCCCCCTAACCCTCCTATCATACCACTCCACCCTAACCCTCCTGCCATACCACTCCCCCCTAACCCTCCTATCATACCACTCCACCCTAACCCTCCTGCCATACCACTCCACCCTAACCCTCCTGTCATACCACTCCACCCTAACCCTCCTGCCATACCACTCCACCCTAACCCTCCTGCCATACCACTCCCCCCTAACCCTCCTACCATACCACTCCACCCTAACCCTCCTATCATACCACTCCCCCCTAACCCTCCTACCATACCACTCCACTCCACCCTAACCCTCCTATCACACCACTCCCACCTAACCCTCCTACCATACCACTCCCCCTAACCCTCCTACCATACCACTCCACCCCAACCCTCCTGTCATACCACTCACCCTAACCCTCCTGCCATACCACTCCACCCTAACCCTCCTGCCATACCACTCCCCCTAACCCTCCTACCATACCACTCCACCCTAACCCTCCTATCATACCACTCCCCCTAACCCTCCTACCATACCACTCCACTCCACCCTAACCCTCCTATCACACCCACTCCCACCCTAACCCTCCTACCATACCACTCCCCCTAACCCTCCTACCATACCACTCCCCCTAACCCTCCTACCATACCACTCCACCCTAACCCTCCTATCATACCACTCCCCCTAACCCTCCTACCATACCACTCCACTCCACCCTAACCCTCCTACCATACCACTCCACCCTAACCCTCCTATCATACCACTCCCCCTAAACCTCCTGTCATACCACTCCACCTAACCCTCCCCTACCATACCACTCCACCCTAACCCTCCTATCATACCACTCCCCCCTAACCCTCCTACCATACCACCCCACCCTAACCCTCCTGTCATACCACTCCACCCTAACCCTCCTATCATACCACTCCCCCTAACCCTCCTACCATACCACTCCACCTAACCCTCCCTATCATACCACTCCCCCTAACCCTCCTACCATACCACTCCACTCCCCCTAACCCTCCTACCATACCACTCCTCCACCCTAACCCTCCTACCATACCACTCCACCCTAACCCTCCTATCACACCACTCCACCCTAACCCTCCTATCATACCACTCCACCCTAACCCTCCTATCATACCACTCCCCCCTAACCCTCCTATCATACCACTCCACCCTAACCCTCCTGTCATACCCTCCACCCTAACCCTCCTACCATACCACTCCACCCTAACCCTCCTACCATACCACTCCACCCTAACCCTCCTATCACACCCACTCCCACCCTAACCCTCCTATCATACCACTCCACCCTAACCCTCCTATCATACCACTCCCCCCTAACCCTCCTATCATACCACTCCCCCCTAACCCTCCTATCATACCACTCCACCCTAACCCTCCTGTTTACCACTCCACCCTAACCCTCCTATCATACCACTCCACCCTAACCCTCCTGCCATACCACTCAGCAGTGTTTTGTTTCCTCCTTCTCCCTGCAGCACCTGTCTTACGGTAACGACAGCCTGCACGTGGACGCAGCCTTCCAGCAGACCCTCTGGAGCGTGGCGACCGTCTGCTCGGGCAGCGAGGTGGCCCAAGGTAGGTCACAGACACCTACACACAATGTTCCAAGGTAGGTGTCTGTCTCTGCCTCAGATTGAGACTTCTCCAGGATTAATGGAGGGATGCTCTGGACTGACACCCATAAAGGGCCTAAACAAACATGGTGCTACTGTAAAAACTAATGGGGGTCATGTAAACAGGAATGATGCTACTGTAAAATGATGCTACTGTAAAATGATGCTACTGTAAAAGCTAATGGGGATCATATAAACAGGAATGATGCTACTGTAAAATGATGCTACTGTAAAAGCTCATGGGCGTCATGTAAACAGGAATGATGCTACTGTAAAATGATGCTACTGTACAAGCTAATGGGGATCATATAAACAGGAATGATGCTACTGTACAAGCTAATGGGGATCATTCTAACAGGAATGATGCTACTGTAAAATGATGCTACTGTAATAGCTAATGGGGGTCATATAAACAGGAATGATGCTACTGTAAAAGCTAATGGGGATCATATAAACAGGAATGATGCTACTGTAAAATGATGCTACTGTAAAAGCTCATGGGCGTCATGTAAACAGGAATGATGCTACTGTAAAATGATGCTACTGTACAAGCTAATGGGGATCATATAAACAGGAATGATGCTACTGTACAAGCTAATGGGGATCATTCTAACAGGAATGATGCTACTGTAAAATGATGCTACTGTAAAAGCTCATGGGGGTCATGTAAACAGGAATGATGCTACTGTAAAATGATGCTACTGTAAAAGCTCATGGGGGTCATGTAAACAGGAATGATGCTACTGTAAAATGATGCTACTGTAAAAGCTAATGGGGATCATTCTAACAGGAATGATGCTACTGTAAAATGATGCTACTGTAAAAGCTAATGGGGTCATATAAACAGGAATGATGCTACTGTACAAGCTAATGGGGATCATTCTAACAGGAATGATGCTACTGTACAAGCTAATGGGGATCATTCTAACAGGAATGATGCTACTGTAAAAGCTAATGGGGATCATATAAACAGGAATGATGCTACTGTAAAATGATGCTACTGTAATAGCTAATGGGGATCATATAAACAGGAATGATGCTACTGTAAAATGATGCTACTGTAAAAGCTAATGGGGATCATATAAACAGGAATGATGCTACTGTAAAATGATGCTACTGTAAAATGATGCTACTGTAAAAGCTAATGGGGATCATTCTAACAGGAATGATGCTACTGTAAAAGCTAATGGGGATCATTCTAACAGGAATGATGCTACTGTACAAGCTAATGGGGATCATTCTAACAGGAATGATGCTACTGTAAAAGCTAATGGGGATCATTCTAACAGGAATGATGCTACTGTAAAATGATGCTACTGTAATAGCTAATGGGGATCATTCTAACAGGAATGATGCTACTGTAATAGCTAATGGGGATCATTCTAACAGGAATGATGCTACTGTAAAAGCTAATGGGGATCATTCTAACAGGAATGATGCTACTGTAGAAGCTAATAGGGGATCATAAAAACAAAGATTGTTTAACAAACAGGGGGACATTGTATCCAAAGCCCCTGAGAAAAGATGAACTGACAAGACAACCAACTGGATTGACATCCTCCCTCCAACTGATGATTCATACAAGGGCTTATAGCAGTGAAATGCGATGTCATCAAATCAAATGTATTTATAAAGCCCTTCTTACGTCAGCTGATATCTCTAAGTGCTGTACAGAAACCCAGCCTAAAATCCCAAACAGCAAGCAATGCAGATGTAGAAGCACGGTGGCTAGGAAAAACTCCCCTAGAAATGTGTTTTATTTAGTTACTTGACTGAACCTTTATTTTGACATGGTTTCATGTCGAGACCAAGATCTCTTCTACAAATGAAAGATAAACACATCAAATACGAAATGCAAAACAGGAATAAAAAACACAATCATAGAAACCACACAAATTCATCACTGATCGCTGATGTCCCTGCACATTGATCTTATCTAATGTCATGTCTGGGACAGAGGCTTCCCGCTGTCTGGTCCAGAGGCTAACCAGTCCTCTCTCCAGCTGCAGGGTTCCTCTCTAATGCCTCTCCTCTCTCCAGCTGCAGGGTTCCTCTCCTCTCTCCCCCTGCAGGGTTCCTCTCTAATGCCTCTCCTCTCTCCCCCTGCAGGGTTCCTCTCTAATGCCTCTCCTCTCTCCCCCTGCAGGGTTCCTCTCTAATGCCTCTCCTCTCTCCCCCTGCAGGGTTCCTCTCTAATGCCTCTCCTCTCTCTCCCTGCAGGGTTCCTCTCTAATGCCTCTCCTCTCTCCAGCTGCAGTGTTCCTCTCTAATGCCTCTCCTCTCTCCCCCTGCAGGGTTCCTCTCTAATGCCTCTCCTCTCTCCCCCTGCAGGGTTCCTCTCTAATGCCTCTCCTCTCTCTCCCTGCAGGGTTCCTCTCCTCTCTCCCCCTGCAGGGTTCCTCTCTAATGCCTCTCCTCTCTCCCTGCAGGGTTCCTCTCTAATGCCTCTCCTCTCTCCCCCTGCAGGGTTCCTCTCTAATGCCTCTCCTCTCTCCCCCTGCAGGGTTCCTCTCTAATGCCTCTCCTCTCTCCCCCTGCAGGGTTCCTCTCCTCTCTCCAGCTGCAGGGTTCCTCTCTAATGCCTCTCCTCTCTCCCCCTGCAGGGTTCCTCTCTAATGCCTCTCCTCTCTCCCCCTGCAGGGTTCCTCTCCTCTCTCCAGCTGCAGGGTTCCTCTCTAATGCCTCTCCTCTCTCTCCCTGCAGGGTTCCTCTCCTCTCTCCCCCTGCAGGGTTCCTCTCTAATGCCTCTCCTCTCTCTCCCTGCAGGGTTCCTCTCTAATGCCTCTCCTCTCTCCCCCTGCAGGGTTCCTCTCCTCTCTCCCCCTGCAGGGTTCCTCTCTAATGCCTCTCCTCTCTCTCCCTGCAGGGTTCCTCTCCTCTCTCCCCCTGCAGGGTTCCTCTCTAATGCCTCTCCTCTCTCTCCCTGCAGGGTTCTTCTCTAATGCCTCTCCTCTCTCCCCCTGCAGGGTTCCTCTCCTCTCCCCCTGCAGGGTTCCTCTCTAATGCCTCTCCTCTCCCCCTGCAGGGTTCCTCTCTAATGCCTCTCCTCTCTCCCCCTGCAGGGTCCCTCTCCTCTCTCCCCCTGCAGGGTTCCTCTCTAATGCCTCTCCTCTCTCCCCCTGCAGGGTTCCTCTCCTCTCTCCAGCTGCAGGGTTCCTCTCTAATGCCTCTCCTCTCTCCCCCTGCAGGGTTCATGATCGGTGGGGACGTGCTGAGGCTGCTCCATGGTCACATGGATGAATGTCTGACAGTGCCGTCGGGAGAACATGGGGAGGAGCAGCGCAGGTACGTGGTTGACTGGGAGATATCCTTCACAGACGTTGGGGGGAGGAGCAGCGCAGGTACGTGGTTGACTGGGAGATATCCTTCACAGACGTTGGGGGGAGGAGCAGCGCAGGTACGTGGTTGACTGGGAGATATCCTTCACAGACGTTGGGGGAGGAGCAGCGCAGGTACGTGGTTGACTGGGAGATATCCTTCACAGACGTTGGGGAGGAGCAGCGCAGGTACGTGGTTGACTGGGAGATATCCTTCACAGACGTTGGGGGGAGGAGCAGCGCAGGTACGTGGTTGACTGGGAGATATCCTTCATCTATGATCACAGACGTTGGGGGGGGGGGGGGGAGCAGCCCAGGTACGTGGTTGACTGGGAGATATCCTTCATTTATGATGACAGACGCTAGTCCTTTAAATATCCTTTACCATATAATTTATAATCCTCTGTGTATCTATAGACTGTTACCTGCTGTCCAACTGATCTACAGTGGTGGCCAAAAGTTTTGAGAATGACACAAATGTGAATTTTCACAAAGTCTGCTGCCTCAGTTTGTATGATGGCAATTTGCATGTACTCCAGAATGTTATGAAGACTGATCAGATGAATTGCAATTAATTGCAAAGTCACTGTTTGCCATGCAATTGAACTGAATCCCCCAAAAACATTTCCACTGGATTTCAGCCCTGCCACAAAAGGACCAGCTGACATAATGTCAGTGACTCTCTCGTTAACACAGGTGTGAGTGTTGACGAGCACAAGGCTGGAGACCACTCTGTCATGCTGATTGAGTTCGAAATACAGACTGGAAGCTTCAAAAGGAGGGTGGTGCTTGGAATCATTGTTCTTCCTCTGTCAACCATGGTTACCTGCAAGGAAACGCGTGCCGTCATCATTGCTTTGCACAAAAAGGGCTTCACAGGCAAGGATATTGTTGCCAGTAAGATTGCACCTAAATCAACCATTTATCGGATCATCAAGAACTTCAAGGAGAGCGGTTCAATTGTTGTGAAGAAGGCTTCAGGGCGCCCAAGAAAGTCCAGCAAGCGCCAGGACCATCTCCTAAAGTGGATTCAGCTGTGGGATCGGGGCACCACCAGTACAGAGCTTGCTCAGGAATGGCAGCAGGCAGGTGTGAGTGCATCTGCACGCACAGTGAGGCAAAAACTTTTGGAGAATGGCCTGGTGTCAAGAAGGGCAGCAAAGAAGCCACTTCTCTCCAGGAAAAACATCAGGGACAGACTGATATTCTGTAAAAGGTCCAGGGATTGGACTGCTGAGGACTGGGGTAAAGTAATTTTCTCTGATGAATCCCCTTTCCGATTGTTTGGGGCATCCGGAAAAAAGCTTGTCCGGAGAAGACAAGGTGAGCGCTGCCATCAGTCCTGTGTCATGCCAACAGTAAAGCATCCTGAGACCATTCATGTGTGGGGTTGCTTCTCAGCCAAGGGAGAGGGCTCACAATTTTGCCTAAGAACACAGCCATGAATAAAGAATGGTACCAACACATCCTCCGAGAGCAACTTCTCCCAACCATCCAGGAACAGTTTGGTGACAAACAATGCCTTTTCCAGCATGATGGAGCACCTTGCCATAAGGCAATAGTGATAACTAAGTGGCTCGGGGAACAAAACAAAGATATTTTGGGTCCATGGCCAGGAAACTCCCCAGACCTTAATCCCATTGAGAACTTGTGGTCAATCATCAAGAGGCAGGTGGACAAACAAAACCCCACAAATTCTGACAAACTCCAAGCATTAATTATGCAAGAATCAGTCAGTATTTGGCCCAGAGGTTAATTGACAGCATACCAGGGTGGATTGCAGAGGTCTTGAAAAAGAAGGGTCAACACTGCAAATATTGACTCTTTGCATCAACTTCATGTAATTGTCAATAAAAGCCTTTGACACTCATGAAATGCTTGTAATTGTACTTCAGTGTTCCATAGTAACATCTGACAAAAATATATAAAGACACTGAAGCAGAAAACTTTCTGGAAATGAATATTTGTGTCATTCTCAAAACTTTTGGCTACCACTGTACAGTTACAGCAACTATAGTTTAACAAGACCATCACATTATAGCCTGGTTTAACAGACCATCACATTATAGCCTGGTTTAACTAGACCATCACATTATAGCCTGGTTTAACAGACCATCACATTATAGCCTGGTTGAACAGACCATCACAGTATAGCCTGGTTGAACAGACCATCACAGTTTAGCCTGGTTGAGCAGACCATCACAGTATAGCCTGGTTGAGCAGACCATCACAGTTTAGCCTGGTTGAGCAGACCATCACAGTATAGCCTGGTTTAACAGACCATCACAGTTTAGCCTGGTTGAGCAGACCATCACAGTATAGCCTGGTTGAGCAGACCATCACAGTATAGCCTGGTTTAACAGACCATCACATTATAGCCTGGTTTAACAGACCATCACAGTATAGCCTGGTTTAACAGACCATCACAGTATAGCCTGGTTGAACAGACCATCACAGTATAGCCTGGTTTAACAGACCATCACAGTATAGCCTGGTTTAACAGACCATCACAGTTTAGCCTGGTTGAGCAGACCATCACAGTATAGCCTGGTTGAACAGACCATCACAGTATAGCCTGGTTTGACAGACCATCACAGTATAGCCTGTCAGTGTGGTCAGGACTGTCAGTGTGGTCAGGACTGTCAGTGTGGTCAGGACTGTCAGTGTGGTCAGGACTGTCAGTGTGGTCAGGACTGTCAGTGTGGTCAGGACTGTCAGTGTGGTCAGGACTGTCAGTAAATAGCAGGGTAAACATCATCGATCCTCTGGTGTTTGATAGGATGTCAATGCAGCAGAGCATGCTGGGATGAAGGGCTCTAGGAGAGCTGCTCTCACACAGAGAAATAAAAGTCGGCTTTTACCCAAAGTGTAATGTTTGTGTGTGTGTGTGTGTGTGTGTGTGTGTGTGTGTGTGTGTGTGTGTGTGTGTGTGTGTGTGTGTGTGTGTGTGTGTGTGTGTGTGTGTGTGTGTGTGTGTGTGTGTGTGTGTGTGTGTGTGTGTGTGTGTGCGTGCGCGCGTGCGTGCGTGCGTGCGTGTGTGTGCATATTCCTTGGATGCAGAAGTGTGTGGGCTTACCTTCAAAGTAGGGCATCCACTGTTCTGCTTCAAAGAAGAGAACAGAGTAGGTAGTTAAACTCTTTAGGGAGGGAGAGAGAGAGAGAGAGAGATATGGATGAAGGGAGATAGATGGATGAAGAGAGGGAGAGAGAGAGAGAAGAGAGAGAGATATGGATGAAGGAGAGAGATATATGGATGAAGGGAGAGAGATATATGGATGAAGGGAGAGAGATATATGGATGAAGGGAGAGAGATATATGGATGAAGGGAGAGATGGATGAAGAGAGGGAGAGAGAGAGAGAGAGATATGGATGAAGGAGAGAGATATATGGATGAAGGGAGAGAGATATATGGATGAAGGGAGAGAGATATATGGATGAAGGGAGAGAGATATATGGATGAAGGGAGAGAGATATATGGATGAAGGGAGAGAGATATGGATGAAGGGAGAGAGATATATGGATGGGACAGAATGAGCTCTCAGCAGCCTGAAATATACATTCCTCCAGAGGATCAGTTTCAGCTCTCTCTCGCTCAGGACCTCCTGTCATCGTTAAACACACTTCAGCAGCCTCTGTCCTTGTTAAGAAGAAGAAGAAGAAGAAGAAGAAGAAGAAGAAGAAGAAGAAGAAGAGGAAGAGGAAGAAGAAGAAGAAGAAGAAAAAAAAAAAAACCTCTGCCCCAAACGATCTGTGGGAAGTTAAAGGCATTGCACCAATCCGGAAAGGATTGTCTCAAGTCGTGGTGCCTTTGGATGTTAAATAGAAGGTTGTTATGTAATCCAAATGTACGTGTACACTCTTCTAACTGAACCTCCTGACCTCTCCTGGTATGGACCTACTGAACCTGTTAAACCCTCCTGGTATGGACCTACTGAACCTGTTAAACCCTCCTGGTGTGGACCTGTTAAACCCTCCTGGTATGGACCTACTGAACCTGTTAAACCCTCATGGTATGGACCTGTTAAACCCTCCTGGTATGGACCTACTGAACCTGTTAACCCCACCTGGTATGGACCTACTGAACCTGTTAAACCCTCCTGGTATGGACCTACTGAACCTGTTAAACCCTCCTGGTATGAACCTACTGAACCTGTTAAACCCTCCTGGTATGGACCTACTGAACCTGTTAAACCCTCCTGGTATGGACCTACTGAACCTGTTAAACCCTCCTGGTATGGACCTACTGAACCTGTTAAACCCTCCTGGTATGGACCTACTGAACCTGTTCAACCCTCCTGGTATGGACCTACTGAACCTGTTCAACCCTCCTGGTATGGACCTGTTAAACCCTCCTGGTATGGACCTACTGAACCCGTTAAACCCTCCTGGTATGGACCTACTGAACCCGTTAAACCCTCCTGGTATGGACCTACTGAACCTGTTAAACCCTCCTGGTATGGACCTACTGAACCTGTTAAACCCTCCTGGTATGGACCTGTTAAACCCTCCTGGTATGGACCTGTTAAACCCTCCTGGTATGGACCTACTGAACCTGTTAAACCCTCCTGGTATGGACCTACTGAACCTGTTAAACCCTCCTGGTATGGACCTACTGAACCTGTTAACCCCTCCTGGTATGGACCTACTGAACCTGTTAAACTCTCCTGGTATGGACCTACTGAACCTGTTAAACCCTCCTGGTATGGACCTACTGAACCTGTTAAACCCTCCTGGTATGGACCTACTGAACCTGTTCAACCCTCCTGGTATGGACCTACTGAACCTGTTAAACCCTCCTGGTATGGACCTACTGAACCTGTTAAACCCTCCTGGTATGGACCTACTGAACCTGTTAAACCCTCCTGGTATGGACCTACTGAACCTGTTAAACCCTCCTGGTATGGACCTACTGAACCTGTTAAACCCTCCTGGTATGGACCTATTGAACCTGTTAAACCCTCCTGGTATGGACCTTCTGAACCTGTTAAACCCTCCTGGTATGGACCTACTGAACCTGTTAAACCCTCCTGGTATGGACCTACTGAACCTGTTAAACCTCCTGGTATGGACCTACTGAACCTGTTAAACCCTCCTGGTATGGACCTCCTGAACCTGTTAAACCCTCCTGGTATGGACCTACTGAACCTGTTAAACCATCCTGGTATGGACCTACTGAACCTGTTAAACCCTCCTGGTATGGACCTACTGAACCTGTTCAACCCTCCTGGTATGGACCTACTGAACCTGTTAAACCCTCCTGGTATGGACCTACTGAACCTGTTAAACCCTCCTGGTATGGACCTGTTAAACCCTCCTGGTATGGACCTACTGAACCTGTTAAACCCTCCTGGTATGGACCTACTGAACCTGTTAAACCCTCCTGGTATGGACCTACTGAACCTGTTAATCCCTCCTGGTATGGACCTACTGAACCTGTTAAACCCTCCTGGTATGGACCTACTGAACCTGTTAAACCCTTCTGGTATGGACCTACTGAACCCGTTCAACCCTCCTGGTATGGACCTGTTAAACCCTCCTGGTATGGACCTACTGAACCTGTTAAACCCTCCTGGTATGGACCTACTGAACCTGTTAAACCCTTCTGGTATGGACCTACTGAACCCGTTCAACCCTCCTGGTATGGACCTGTTAAACCCTCCTGGTATGGACCTACTGAACCTGTTAAACCCTCCTGGTATGGACCTACTGAACCTGTTAAACCCTCCTGGTATGGACCTGTTAAACCCTCCTGGTATGGACCTATTGAACCTGTTAAACCCTCCTGGTATGGACCTATTGAACCTGTTAAACCCTCCTGGGATGGACCTACTGAACCTGTTAACCCCTCCTGGTATGGACCTATTGAACCTGTTAAACCCTCCTGGTATGGACCTATTGAACCTGTTAAACCCTCCTGGGATGGACCTACTGAACCTGTTAACCCCTCCTGGTATGGACCTATTGAACCTGTTAAACCCTCCTGGTATGGACCTACTGAACCTGTTAAACCCTCCTGGTATGGACCTACTGAACCTGTTAAACCCTCCTGGTATGGACCTGTTAAACCCCTCCTGGTATGGACCTACTGAACCTGTTAAACCTCCTGGTATGGACCTACTGAACCTGTTAAACCCTCCTGGTATGGACCTACTGAACCTGTTAAACCCTCCTGGTATGGACCTACTGAACCTGTTAACCCTCCTGGTATGGACCTACTGAACCTGTTAAACCCTCCTGGTATGGACCTACTGAACCTGTTAAACCCTCCTGGTATGGACCTACTGAACCTGTTAAACCCTCCTGGTATGGACCTACTGAACCTGTTAAACCCTCCTGGTATGGACCTACTGAACCTGTTAAACCCTCCTGGTATGGACCTACTGAACCTGTTAAACCTCCTGGTATGGACCTACTGAACCTGTTAAACCCTCCTGGTATGGACCTGTTAAACCCTCCTGGTATGGACCTACTGAACCTGTTAAACCCTCCTGGTATGGACCTACTGAACCTGTTAAACCCTCCTGGTATGGACCTACTGAACCTGTTAAACCCTCCTGGTATGGACCTACTGAACCTGTTAAACCCTACTGGTATGGACCTACTGAACCTGTTAAACCTCCTGGTATGGACCTACTGAACCTGTTAAACCTTCCTGGTATGGACCTGTTAAACCCTCCTGGTATGGACCTGTTAAACCCTCCTGGTATGGACCTGTTAAACCCTCCTGGTATGGACCTACTGAACCTGTTAAACCCTCCTGGTATGGACCTACTGAACCTGTTAAACCCTCCTGGTATGGACCTACTGAACCTGTTCAACCCTCCTGGTATGGACCTGTTCAACCCTCCTGGTATGGACCTGTTAAACCTCCTGGTATGGACCTGTTAAACCCTCCTGGTATGGACCTACTGAACCTGTTAAACCCTCCTGGTATGGACCTCCTGAACCTGTTAAACCCTCCTGGTATGGACCTACTGGACCTGTTAAACCCTCCTGGTATGAACCTGTTAAACCCTCCTGGTATGGACCTGTTAAACCCTCCTGGTATGGACCTACTGAACCTGTTAAACCCTCCTGGTATGGACCTACTGGACCTGTTAAACCCTCCTGGTATGAACCAGTTAAACCCTCCTGGTATGGACCTGTTAAACCCTCCTGGTATGGACCTACTGAACCTGTTAAACCCTCCTGGTATGGACCTACTGAACCTGTTAAACCCTCCTGGTATGGACCTACTGAACCTGTTAAACACTCCTGGTATGGACCTACTGAACCTGTTAAACCCTCCTGGTATGAACCTACTGAACCTGTTAAACCCTCCTGGTATGGACCTACTGAACCTGTTAACCCTCCTGGTATGGACCTACTGAACCTGTTAAACCCCTCCTGGTATGGACCTACTGAACCTGTTCAACCCTCCTGGTATGGACCTACTGAACCTGTTAACCCCTCCTGGTATGGACCTACTGAACCTGTTAAACCCTCCTGGTATGGACCTGTTAAACCCTCCTGGTATGGACCTACTGAACCTGTTAAACCCTCCTGGTATGGACCTACTGAACCTGTTAAACCCTCCTGGTATGGACCTACTGAACCTGTTAAACCCTCCTGGTATGGACCTACTGAAACTGTTAAACCCTCCTGGTATGGACCTATTGAACCTGTTAAACCCTCCTGGTATGGACCTGTTAAACCCTCCTGGTATGGACCTGTTAAACCCTCCTGGTATGGACCTACTGAACCTGTTAACCCCTCCTGGTATGGACCTATTGAACCTGTTAAACCCTCCTGGTATGGACCTATTGAACCTGTTAAACCCTCCTGGGATGGACCTACTGAACCTGTTAACCCCTCCTGGTATGGACCTATTGAACCTGTTAAACCCTCCTGGTATGGACCTACTGAACCTGTTAAACCCTCCTGGTATGGACCTACTGAACCTGTTAAACCCTCCTGGTATGGACCTGTTAAACCCTCCTGGTATGGACCTACTGAACCTGTTAAACCCTCCTGGTATGGACCTACTGAACCTGTTAAACCCTCCTGGTATGGACCTACTGAACCTGTTAAACCCTCCTGGTATGGACCTACTGAACCCGTTAACCCCTCCTGGTATGGACCTACTGAACCTGTTAAACCCTCCTGGTATGGACCTACTGAACCTGTTAAACCCTCCTGGTATGGACCTACTGAACCTGTTAAACCCTCCTGGTATGGACCTACTGAACCTGTTAAACCCTCCTGGTATGGACCTACTGAACCTGTTAAACCCTCCTGGTATGGACCTACTGAACCTGTTAAACCCTCCTGGTATGGACCTACTGAACCTGTTAAACCCTCCTGGTATGGACCTGTTAAACCCTCCTGGTATGGACCTACTGAACCTGTTAAACCCTCCTGGTATGGACCTACTGAACCTGTTAAACCCTCCTGGTATGGACCTACTGAACCTGTTAAACCCTCCTGGTATGGACCTACTGAACCTGTTAAACCCTACTGGTATGGACCTACTGAACCTGTTAAACCCTCCTGGTATGGACCTACTGAACCTGTTAAACCTTCCTGGTATGGACCTGTTAAACCCTCCTGGTATGGACCTGTTAAACCCTCCTGGTATGGACCTGTTAAACCCTCCTGGTATGGACCTACTGAACCTGTTAAACCCTCCTGGTATGGACCTACTGAACCTGTTAAACCCTCCTGGTATGGACCTACTGAACCTGTTCAACCCTCCTGGTATGGACCTGTTCAACCCTCCTGGTATGGACCTGTTAAACCCTCCTGGTATGGACCTGTTAAACCCTCCTGGTATGGACCTACTGAACCTGTTAAACCCTCCTGGTATGGACCTCCTGAACCTGTTAAACCCTCCTGGTATGGACCTACTGGACCTGTTAAACCCTCCTGGTATGAACCTGTTAAACCCTCCTGGTATGGACCTGTTAAACCCTCCTGGTATGGACCTACTGAACCTGTTAAACCCTCCTGGTATGGACCTACTGGACCTGTTAAACCCTCCTGGTATGAACCAGTTAAACCCTCCTGGTATGGACCTGTTAAACCCTCCTGGTATGGACCTACTGAACCTGTTAAACCCTCCTGGTATGGACCTACTGAACCTGTTAAACCCTCCTGGTATGGACCTACTGAACCTGTTAAACACTCCTGGTATGGACCTACTGAACCTGTTAAACCCTCCTGGTATGAACCTACTGAACCTGTTAAACCCTCCTGGTATGGACCTACTGAACCTGTTAACCCCTCCTGGTATGGACCTACTGAACCTGTTAAACCCTCCTGGTATGGACCTACTGAACCTGTTCAACCCTCCTGGTATGGACCTACTGAACCTGTTAACCCCTCCTGGTATGGACCTACTGAACCTGTTAAACCCTCCTGGTATGGACCTGTTAAACCCTCCTGGTATGGACCTACTGAACCTGTTAAACCCTCCTGGTATGGACCTACTGAACCTGTTAAACCCTCCTGGTATGGACCTACTGAACCTGTTAAACCCTCCTGGTATGGACCTACTGAAACTGTTAAACCCTCCTGGTATGGACCTATTGAACCTGTTAAACCCTCCTGGTATGGACCTGTTAAACCCTCCTGGTATGGACCTGTTAAACCCTCCTGGTATGGACCTACTGAACCTGTTAAACCCTCCTGGTATGGACCTACTGAACCTGTTAAACCCTCCTGGTATGGACCTACTGAACCTGTTAAACCCTCCTGGTATGGACCTACTGAACCTGTTAAACCCTACTGGTATGGACCTACTGAACCTGTTAAACCCTCCTGGTATGGACCTACTGAACCTGTTAAACCCTCCTGGTATGGACCTACTGAACCTGTTAAACCCTCCTGGTATGGACCTGTTAAACCCTCCTGGTATGGACCTGTTAAACCCTCCTGGTATGGACCTGTTAAACCCTCCTGGTATGGACCTACTGAACCTGTTAAACCCTCCTGGTATGGACCTACTGAACCTGTTAAACCCTCCTGGTATGGACCTACTGAACCTGTTCAACCCTCCTGGTATGGACCTGTTCAACCCTCCTGGTATGGACCTGTTAAACCCTCCTGGTATGGACCTGTTAAACCCTCCTGGTATGGACCTACTGAACCTGTTAAACCCTCCTGGTATGGACCTACTGAACCTGTTAAACCCTCCTGGTATGGACCTACTGAACCTGTTAAACCCTCCTGGTATGGACCTACTGAACCTGTTAAACCCTCCTGGTATGGACCTACTGAACCTGTAAAACCCTCCTGGTATGGACCTACTGAACCTGTTAAACCCTCCTGGTATGGACCTACTGAACCTGTTCAACCCTCCTGGTATGGACCTGTTAAACCCTCCTGGTATGGACCTACTGAACCTGTTAAACCCTCCTGGTATGGACCTACTGAACCTGTTAAACCCTCCTGGTATGGACCTACTGAACCTGTTAAACCCTCCTGGTATGGACCTACTGAACCTGTTAAACCCTCCTGGTATGGACCTACTGAACCTGTTAAACCCTCCTGGTATGGACCTGTTAAACCCTCCTGGTATGGACCTGTTAAACCCTCCTGGTATGGACCTGTTAAACCCTCCTGGTATGGACCTACTGAACCTGTTAAACCCTCCTGGTATGGACCTACTGAACCTGTTAAACCCTCCTGGTATGGACCTACTGAACCTGTTCAACCCTCCTGGTATGGACCTGTTCAACCCTCCTGGTATGGACCTGTTAAACCCTCCTGGTATGGACCTGTTAAACCCTCCTGGTATGGACCTACTGAACCTGTTAAACCCTCCTGGTATGGACCTCCTGAACCTGTTAAACCCTCCTGGTATGGACCTACTGGACCTGTTAAACCCTCCTGGTATGAACCTGTTAAACCCTCCTGGTATGGACCTGTTAAACCCTCCTGGTATGGACCTACTGAACCTGTTAAACCCTCCTGGTATGGACCTACTGGACCTGTTAAACCCTCCTGGTATGAACCAGTTAAACCCTCCTGGTATGGACCTGTTAAACCCTCCTGGTATGGACCTACTGAACCTGTTAAACCCTCCTGGTATGGACCTACTGAACCTGTTAAACCC
>NW_027008820.1:25000-35000 GCF_036934945.1 Oncorhynchus masou masou
CTGCCCTCACTATACACTACTGTAGGCCTAGATACTGCCCTCACTATCCACTACTGCAGGCCTAGATACTGCCCTCACTATACACTACTGTAGGCCTAGATACTGCCCTCACTATCCACTACTGCAGGCCTAGATACTGCCCTCACTATCCACTACTGTAGGCCTAGATACTGCCCTCACTATACACTACTGTAGGCCTAGATACTGCCCTCACTATCCACTACTGCAGGCCTAGATACTGCCCTCACTATCCACTACTGTAGGCCTAGATACTGCCCTCACTATACACTACTGCAGGCCTAGATACTGCCCTCACTATACACTACTGTAGGCCTAGATACTGCCCTCACTATCCACTACTGCAGGCCTAGATACTGCCCTCACTATACACTACTGTAGGCCTAGATACTGCCCTCACTATACACTACTGCAGGCCTAGATACTGCCCTCACTATACACTACTGTAGGCCTAGATACTGCCCTCACTATCCACTACTGCAGGCCTAGATACTGCCCTCACTATACACTACTGTAGGCCTAGATACTGCCCTCACTATCCACTACTGCAGGCCTAGATACTGCCCTCACTATCCACTACTGTAGGCCTAGATACTGCCCTCACTATCCACTACTGCAGGCCTAGATACTGCCCTCACTATCCACTACTGCAGGCCTAGACACTGCCCTCACTATCCACTACTGCAGGCCTAGATACTGCCCTCACTATACACTACTGTAGGCCTAGATACTGCCCTCACTATCCACTACTGTAGGTCTAGATACTGCCCTCACTATCCACTACTGCAGGCCTAGATACTGCCCTCACTATCCACTACTGTAGGCCTATATACTGCCCTCACTATACAATACTGTAGGTCTAGATATTGCCCTCACTATCCACTACTGCAGGCCTAGATACTGCCCTCACTATACACTACTGTAGGCCTAGATACTGTTCTCACTATCCACTACTGCAGGCCTAGATACCTCCCTCACTATCCACTACTGTAGGTCTAGATACTGCCCTCACTATCCACTACTGTAGGCCTAGATACTGCCTTCACTATACACTACTGTAGGCCTAGATACTGCCCTCACTATACACTACTGCTTGCCTAGATACTGCCCTCACTATACACTACTGTAGGCCTAGATACTGCCCTCACTATACACTACTGCAGGCCTAGATACTGCCCTCACTATACACTACTGCAGGCCTAGATACTGCCCTCACTATACACTACTGTAGGCCTAGATACTGCCCTCACTATACACCACTGTAGGCCTAGATAATGCCCTCACTATACACTACTGCAGGTCTAGATACTGCCCTCACTATACACTACTGTAGGCCTAGATACTGCCCTCACTATACACTACTGAAGGCCTAGATACTGCCCTCACTATACACTACTGTAGGCCTAGATACTGCCCTCACTATCCACTACTGCAGGCCTAGATACTGCCCTCACTATCCACTACTGTAGGCCTAGATACTGCCCTCACTATACACTACTGTAGTCCTAGATACTGCCCTCACTATACACTACTGCAGGCCTAGATACTGCCCTCACTATCCACTACTGCAGGCCTAGATACTGCCCTCACTATCCACTACTGCAGGCCTAGATACTGCCCTCACTATCCACTACTGTAGGCCTAGATACTGCCCTCACTATACACTACTGCAGGCCTAGATACTGCCCTCACTATCCACTACTGCAGGCCTAGATACTGCCCTCACTATACACTACTGCAGGCCTAGATACTGCCCTCACTATACACTACTGTAGGCCTAGATACTGCCCTCACTATACACTACTGCATGCCTAGATACTGCCCTCACTATCCACTACTGTAGGCCTAGATACTGCCCTCACTATCCACAGAGAAACACAGCAGAATAACATGGAAGGATATGAAATAAGTTGCCCATAGATGTTCCTGTTGTATTTATCCATACCAAGGTGAAGTGTGTAATGTGTGAATATGTGCTTGATGAGGTCATCAGCAGGCTGTTATTTCTCAGGGATACAGACCAGTGTAATGTGTGAATATGTGTTTGATGAGGTCATCAGCAGCAGGCTGTTATTTCTCAGGGATACAGACCAGTGTAATGTGTGAATATGTGTTTGATGAGGTCATCAGCAGGCTGTTATTTCTCAGGGATACAGACCAGTGTAATGTGTGAATATGTGCTTGATGAGGTCATCAGCAGGCTGTTATTTCTCAGGGATACAGACCAGTGTAATGTGTGAATATGTGTTTGATGAGGTCATCAGCAGCAGGCTGTTATTTCTCAGGGATACAGACCAGTGTAATGTGTGAATATGTGTTTGATGAGGTCATCAGCAGGCTGTTATTTCTCAGGGATACAGACCAGTGTAATGTGTGAATATGTGTTTGATGAGGTCATCAGCAGGCTGTTATTTCTCAGGGATACAGACCAGTGTAATGTGTGAATATGTGTTTGATGAGGTCATCAGCAGCAGGCTGTTATTTCTCAGGGATACAGACCAGTGTAATGTGTGAATATGTGTTTGATGAGGTCATCAGCAGGCTGTTATTTCTCAGGGATACAGACCAGTGTAATGTGTGAATATGTGCTTGATGAGGTCATCAGCAGGCTGTTATTTCTCAGGGATACAGACCAGTGTAATGTGTGAATATGTGTTTGATGAGGTCATCAGCAGGCTGGTATTTCTCAGGGATACAGACCAGTGTAATGTGTGAATATGTGTTTGATGAGGTCATCAGCAAGCTGGTATTTCTCAGGGATACAGACCAGTGTAATGGTCTGGTCTGTGGTGGAAGCATGGCTGGTAACCCCCCCACTCACTTCTCTTTCCTTCCCCAGGACGGTGCACTACGAGGGGGGAGCTGTGTCCATCCACGCCCGCTCGCTCTGGAGACTGGAGACCCTACGAGTGGCGTAAGTTCAACGACACATATGTCTCTCCTCCGTATGACAATGCCGACCTGTCAACATTAGACTCTATAGACTATAAAGGTTCAGGCCCAGAGTCAAGGGGAGGGGGGGGGGGTGGTATCGAGTCTGATATTCATTAGTTCCAAAAAAGGCAGCAGGCAAGAGAATGGTTGTGGACAGGCAAAAAGGTCAAAACCAGATCAGAGTCCAGGAGGTACAGACTGGTCAGGGCAGGCAGACTGGTCAGGCAGGCAGGCAGGCTGGTCAGGCAGACTGGTCAGGCAGACTGGTCAGGCAGGCGGGTACGGAGGACGAGCAAAAGAGAGAATAGCAAAAGCAGGAGCATGGGAAAAACATGCTGGTTGACTTGAAAGAGACAAGACGAACTGGCACAGAGAGACAGGAAACACAGGGATAAATACACTGGCACAGAGAGACAGGAAACACAGGGATAAATACACTGTCACAGAGAGACAGGAAACACAGGGATAAATACACTGGCTCAGAGAGACAGGAAACTCAGGGATAAATACACTGTCACAGAGAGACAGGAAACACAGGGATAAATACACTGGCTCAGAGAGACAGGAAACACAGGGATAAATACACTGGTACATAGAGACAGGAAACTCAGTGATAAATACACTGGCACAGAGAGACAGGAAACACAGGGATAAATACACTGGCACAGAGAGACAGGAAACACAGGGATAAATACACTGGCACAGAGAGACAGGAAACACAAGGATAAATACACTGGTACATAGAGACAGGAAACACAGGGATAAATACACTGGCACAGAGAGACAGGAAACACAGGGATAAATATAAATGTAATATTATCACTCTACAGAGACCATTAACTCTCTGACCCCAGCAGTGTAGATCGGGGAGATGTCTCCGTGAGAGGGCAGGGAGATGTCTCCGTGAGAGGGCAGGGACATGTCTCCGTGAGAGGAGAGGGCAGGGAGATGTCTCCGTGAGAGGGCAGGGAGATGTCTCCGTGAGAGGGCAGGGAGATGTCTCCGTGAGAGGGCAGGGAGATGTCTCCGTGAGAGGAGAGGGCAGGGAGATGTCTCCGTGAGAGGGCAGGGAGATGTCTCCGTGAGAGGAGAGGGCAGGGAGATGTCTCCGTGAGAGGGCAGGGAGATGTCTCCGTGAGAGGGCAGGGAGATGTCTCCGTGAGAGGGCAGGGAGATGTCTCCGTGAGAGGGCAGGGAGATGTCTCCGTGAGAGGGCAGGGAGATGTCTCCGTGAGAGGGCAGGGAGATGTCTCCGTGAGAGGGCAGGGAGATGTCTCCGTGAGAGGGCAGGGAGATGTCTCCGTGAGAGGGCAGGGAGATGTCTCCGTGAGAGGGCAGGGAGATGTCTCCGTGAGAGGGCGGGGAGATGTCTCCGTGAGAGGGCAGGGAGATGTCTCCGTGAGAGGGCAGGGAGATGTCTCCGTGAGAGGGCGGGGAGATGTCTCCGTGAGAGGGCAGGGAGATGTCTCCGTGAGAGGGTGGGGAGATGTCTCCGTGAGAGGGCAGGGAGATGTCTCCGTGAGAGGGCAGGGAGATGTCTCCGTGAGAGGGTGGGGAGATGTCTCCGTGAGAGGGCTGGGAGATGTCTCCGTGAGAGGGTGGGGAGATGTCTCCGTGAGAGGGCAGGGAGATGTCTCCGTGAGAGGGCAGGGAGATGTCTCCGTGAGAGGGCGGGGAGATGTCTCCGTGAGAGGGCAGGGAGATGTCTCCGTGAGAGGGCGGGGAGATGTCTCCGTGAGAGGGCAGGGAGATGTCTCCGTGAGAGGGCAGGGAGATGTCTCCGTGAGAGGGCGGGGAGATGTCTCCGTGAGAGGGCAGGGAGATGTCTCCGTGAGAGGATTGGGGAGATGTCTCCGTGAGAGGATTGGGGAGATGTCTCCGTGAGAGGGCAGGGAGATGTCTCCGTGAGAGGGCAGGGAGATGTCTCCGTGAGAGGGCGGGGAGATGTCTCCGTGAGAGGGCAGGGACATGTCTCCGTGAGAGGAGAGGGCAGGGAGATGTCTCCGTGAGAGGGCAGGGAGATGTCTCCGTGAGAGGGCAGGGAGATGTCTCCGTGAGAGGGCAGGGAGATGTCTCCGTGAGAGGAGAGGGCAGGGAGATGTCTCCGTGAGAGGGCAGGGAGATGTCTCCGTGAGAGGAGAGGGCAGGGAGATGTCTCCGTGAGAGGGCAGGGAGATGTCTCCGTGAGAGGGCAGGGAGATGTCTCCGTGAGAGGGCAGGGAGATGTCTCCGTGAGAGGGCAGGGAGATGTCTCCGTGAGAGGGCGGGGAGATGTCTCCGTGAGAGGGCAGGGAGATGTCTCCGTGAGAGGGCAGGGAGATGTCTCCGTGAGAGGGCATCGAGATGTCTCCGTGAGAGGGTGGGGAGATGTCTCCGTGAGAGGGTGGGGAGATGTCTCCGTGAGAGGGCAGGGAGATGTCTCCGTGAGAGGGCAGGGAGATGTCTCCGTGAGAGGGTGGGGAGATGTCTCCGTGAGAGGGCAGGGAGATGTCTCCGTGAGAGGGTGGGGAGATGTCTCCGTGAGAGGGCAGGGAGATGTCTCCGTGAGAGGGCAGGGAGATGTCTCCGTGAGAGGGCGGGGAGATGTCTCCGTGAGAGGGCAGGGAGATGTCTCCGTGAGAGGGCGGGGAGATGTCTCCGTGAGAGGGCAGGGAGATGTCTCCGTGAGAGGGCAGGGAGATGTCTCCGTGAGAGGGCGGGGAGATGTCTCCGTGAGAGGGCAGGGAGATGTCTCCGTGAGAGGATTGGGGAGATGTCTCCGTGAGAGGATTGGGGAGATGTCTCCGTGAGAGGGCAGGGAGATGTCTCCGTGAGAGGGCAGGGAGATGTCTCCGTGAGAGGGCGGGGAGATGTCTCCGTGAGAGGAGAGGGCGGGGAGATGTCTCCGTGAGAGGGCTGGGAGATGTCTCCGTGAGAGGGCAGGGAGATGTCTCCGTGAGAGGATTGGGGAGATGTCTCCGTGAGAGGATTGGGGAGATGTCTCCGTGAGAGGATTGGGGAGATGTCTCCGTGAGAGGATTGGGGAGATGTCTCCGTGAGAGGGCAGGGAGATGTCTCCGTGAGAGGGCAGGGAGATGTCTCCGTGAGAGGGCAGGGAGATGTCTACGTGAGAGGAGAGGGCAGGGAGATGTCTCCGTGAGAGGGCGGGGGGATGTCTCCGTGAGAGGGCAGGGAGATGTCTCCATGAGAGGGCAGGGAGATGTCTCCGTGAGAGGGCAGGGAGATGTCTCCATGAGAGGGCAGGGAGATGTCTCCGTGAGAGGGCAGGGAGATGTCTCCGTGAGAGGGCAGGGAGATGTCTCCGTGAGAGGGCAGGGAGATGTCTACGTGAGAGGGCAGGGAGATGTCTCCGTGAGAGGGCAGGGAGATGTCTCCGTGAGAGGATTGGGGAGATGTCTCCGTGAGAGGGCAGGGAGATGTCTACGTGAGAGGGCAGGGAGATGTCTACGTGAGAGGGCAGGGAGATGTCTACGTGAGAGGGCAGGGAGATGTCTCCGTGAGAGGATTGGGGAGATGTCTCCGTGAGAGGGCAGGGAGATGTCTCCGTGAGAGGGCAGGGAGATGTCTCCGTGAGAGGGCAGGGAGATGTCTACGTGAGAGGGCAGGGAGATGTCTCCGTGAGAGGGCAGGGAGATGTCTCCGTGAGAGGATTGGGGAGATGTCTCCGTGAGAGGATTGGGGAGATGTCTCCGTGAGAGGGCAGGGAGATGTCTCTGTGAGAGGGCAGGGAGATGTCTACGTGAGAGGGCAGGGAGATGTCTCTGTGAGAGGGCAGGGAGATGTCTCCGTGAGAGGGCGGGGAGATGTCTCCGTGAGAGGGCGGGGAGATGTCTCCGTGAGAGGGCGGGAGATGTCTCCGTGAGAGGGCAGGGAGATGTCTCCGTGAGAGGGCGGGGAGATGTCTCCGTGAGAGGATTGGGGAGATGTCTCCGTGAGAGGGCAGGGAGATGTCTCCGTGAGAGGGCAGGGAGATGTCTCCGTGAGAGGGCGGGGAGATGTCTACGTGAGAGGGCGGGGAGATGTCTCCGTGAGAGGGCGGGGAGATGTCTCCGTGAGAGGATTGGGGAGATGTCTCCGTGAGAGGAGAGGGCAGGGAGATGTCTCCGTGAGAGGAGAGGGCAGGGAGATGTCTCCGTGAGAGGGCGGGGAGATGTCTCCGTGAGAGGATTGGGGAGATGTCTCCGTGAGAGGGCCGGGAGATGTCTCCGTGAGAGGATTGGGGAGATGTCTCCGTGAGAGGGTGGGGAGATGTCTCCGTGAGAGGGCAGGGAGATGTCTCCGTGAGAGGGCGGGGAGATGTCTCCGTGAGAGGAGAGGGCAGGGAGATGTCTCCGTGAGAGGGCAGGGAGATGTCTCCGTGAGAGGGCAGGGAGATGTCACCGTGAGAGGGCGGGGAGATGTCTCCGTGAGAGGGCAGGGAGATGTCTCCGTGAGAGGGCGGGGAGATGTCTCCGTGAGAGGAGAGGGCAGGGAGATGTCTCCGTGAGAGGGCAGGGAGATGTCTCCGTGAGAGGGAGGGGAGATGTCTCCGTGAGAGGGCAGGGAGATGTCTCCGTGAGAGGGCGGGGAGATGTCTCCGTGAGAGGGCAGGGAGATGTCTCCGTGAGAGGGCGGGGAGATGTCTCCGTGAGAGGGCGGGGAGATGTCTCCGTGAGAGGGCAGGGAGATGTCTCCGTGAGAGGGCGGGGAGATGTCTCCGTGAGAGGGCGGGGAGATGTCTCCGTGAGAGGATTGGGGAGATGTCTCCGTGAGAGGGCAGGGAGATGTCTCCGTGAGAGGGCAGGGAGATGTCTCCGTGAGAGGGCGGGGAGATGTCTACGTGAGAGGGCGGGGAGATGTCTCCGTGAGAGGGCGGGGAGATGTCTCCGTGAGAGGATTGGGGAGATGTCTCCGTGAGAGGAGAGGGCAGGGAGATGTCTCCGTGAGAGGAGAGGGCAGGGAGATGTCTCCGTGAGAGGGCGGGGAGATGTCTCCGTGAGAGGATTGGGGAGATGTCTCCGTGAGAGGGCCGGGAGATGTCTCCGTGAGAGGGCAGGGAGATGTCTCCGTGAGAGGGCGGGGAGATGTCTCCGTGAGAGGGCGGGGAGATGTCTCCGTGAGAGGGCCGGGAGATGTCTCCGTGAGAGGATTGGGGAGATGTCTCCGTGAGAGGGCAGGGAGATGTCTCCGTGAGAGGATTGGGGAGATGTCTCCGTGAGAGGGCGGGGAGATGTCTCCGTGAGAGGGCAGGGAGATGTCTCCGTGAGAGGGCGGGGAGATGTCTCCGTGAGAGGAGAGGGCAGGGAGATGTCTCCGTGAGAGGGCAGGGAGATGTCTCCGTGAGAGGGAGGGGAGATGTCTCCGTGAGAGGGCAGGGAGATGTCTCCGTGAGAGGGCAGGGAGATGTCTCCGTGAGAGGAGAGGGCAGGGAGATGTCTCCGTGAGAGGATTGGGGAGATGTCTCCGTGAGAGGGCAGGGAGATGTCTCCGTGAGAGGATTGGGGAGATGTCTCCGTGAGAGGGCGGGGAGATGTCTCCGTGAGAGGGCAGGGAGATGTCTCCGTGAGAGGGCGGGGAGATGTCTCCGTGAGAGGAGAGGGCAGGGAGATGTCTCCGTGAGAGGGCAGGGAGATGTCTCCGTGAGAGGGAGGGGAGATGTCTCCGTGAGAGGGCAGGGAGATGTCTCCGTGAGAGGGCAGGGAGATGTCTCCGTGAGAGGAGAGGGCAGGGAGATGTCTCCGTGAGAGGAGAGGGCAGGGAGATGTCTCCGTGAGAGGGCAGGGAGATGTCTCCGTGAGAGGGCGGGGAGATGTCTCCGTGAGAGGAGAGGGCAGGGAGATGTCTCCGTGAGAGGAGAGGGCAGGGAGATGTCTCCGTGAGAGGGCTGGGAGATGTCTCCGTGAGAGGGCAGGGAGATGTCTCCGTGAGAGGGCGGGGAGATGTCTCCGTGAGAGGGCGGGGAGATGTCTCCGTGAGAGGGCGGGGAGATGTCTCCGTGAGAGGGCAGGGAGATGTCTCCGTGAGAGGGCAGGGAGATGTCTCCGTGAGAGGGCAGGGAGATGACCTGGGGTTGTCCGTGTGACGGTGTTAATAGAGCTCCCAGTAAGACTGTCTCTGTCAGCGGGGCCCACTGCCAACGTGGTTTACAGTGTCTCTGTCAGCCCCAGTCTGTGGAGAGAAGACGAGCCCTCTTCCCATTCAGGGTCAGAGACACACAGACTGTTTGCAGTGAAGTGTCTAATTACAAACAGCATGACAGTAGTCCCCTGATAACACAGAGATTTCTCTCCTTGTTTTGTATCAGGGCTTATTGGACTGCAGTGTTCATGGTTTCTGATGAGGACAGGGTTTGGGGTTGAATATAAATACTCTGCCCTCTGTAGCCTGTTCTGTTGTGTTCTGTTGTGTTCTGCTGTGTTCTGCTGTGTTCTGCTGTGTTGTGCTGTGTTCTGTTGTGTTCTGCTGTGTTCTGTTGTGTTCTGCTGTGTTCTGCTGTGTTCTGTTCTGCTGTGTTCTGCTGTGTTCTGTTCTGTTGTGTTCTGCTGTGTTCTGCTGTGTTCTGTTGTGTTCTGTTGTGTTCTGTTGTGTCTGCTGTGTTCTGTTCTGTTGTGTTCTGCTGTGTTCTGCTGTGTTCTGTTGTGTTCTGTTGTGTTCTGCTGTGTTGTGTTCTGTTGTGTTCCGTTGTGTTCTGCTGTGTTCTGTTGTGTTCTGCTGTGTTCTGTTGTGTTCTGCTGTGTTCTGTTGTGTTCTGTTGTGTTGTGTTCTGTTGTGTTGTGTTGGGTTCTGTTGTGATCTGCTGTGTCGTGTTGTGTTCTGTTGTGTTGTGTTGGGTTCTGCTGTGTTCTGTTGTGTTGTGTTCTGTTGTGTTGTGTTGTGTTGGGTTCTGTTGTGTTGGGTTCTGTTGTGTTGTGTTGTGATCTGCTGTGTCGTGTTGTGTTCTGTTGTGTTGTGTTGTGTTGTGTTGGGTTCTGCTGTGTTGTGTTGGGTTCTGCTGTGTTCTGTTGTATTGTGTTGTGATCTGCTGTGTCGTGTTGTGTTCTGTTGTGTTGTGTTGGGTTCTGCTGTGTTG
>NW_027008820.1:40000-70485 GCF_036934945.1 Oncorhynchus masou masou
ACTCAGCCCTCTCCTGCTCTTCTCTTCTCTCTCATGGTTCCTACAGCTCTCTGCCTCTATTAGGGACTCAGCCCCTCTCCTGCTCTTCTCTTTTCTCTCATGGTTCCTACAGCTCTCTGCCTCTATTAGGGACTCAGCCCCTCTCCTGCTCTTCTCTTCTCTCTCATGGTTCCTACAGCTCTCTGCCTCTATTAGGGACTCAGCCCTCTCCTGCTCTTCTCTCTCATGGTTCCTACAGCTCTCTGCCTCTACTAGGGACTCAGCCCCTCTCCTGCTCTTCTCTTCTCTCTCATGGTTCCTACAGCTCTCTGCCTCTATTAGGGACTCAGCCCTCTCCTGCTCTTCTCTTCTCTCTCATGTTTCCTACAGCTCTCTGCCTCTATTAGGGACTCAGCCCTCTCCTGCCTCTATTCTCTCTCATGGTTCCTACAGATCTCTGCCTCTATTAGGGACTCAGCCCTCTCCTGCCTCTCTTTTCTCTCTCATGGTTCCTACAGCTCTCTGCCTCTATTAGGGACTCAGCCCTCTCCTGCTCTTCTCTTTTCTCTCATGGTTCCTACAGCTCTCTGCCTCTATTAGGGACTCAGCCCTCTCCTTCCCCTCTCTTCTCTCTCATGGTTCCTACAGCTCTCTGCCTCTATTAGGGACTCAGCCCCTCTCCTGCTCTTCTCTTCTCTCTCATGTTTCCTACAGCTCTCTGCCTCTATTAGGGACGCAGACCTCTCCTGCTCTTCTCTTCTCTCTCATGGTTCCTACAGCTCTCTGCCTCTATTAGGGACTCAGCCCCTCTCCTGCTCTTCTCTTTTCTCTCATGGTTCCTACAGCTCTCTGCCTCTATTAGGGACTCAGCCCTCTCCTGCTCTTCTCTTCTCTCTCATGGTTCCTACAGCTCTCTGCCTCTATTAGGGACGCAGACCTCTCCTGCTCTTCTCTTCTCTCTCATGGTTCCTACAGCTCTCTGCCTCTATTAGGGACTCAGCCCCTCTCCTGCTCTTCTCTTCTCTCTCATGGTTCCTACAGCTCTCTGCCTCTATTAGGGACTCAGCCCCTCTCCTGCTCTTCTCTTCTCTCTCATGGTTCCTACAGCTCTCTGCCTCTATTAGGGACTCAGCCCCTCTCCTGCTCTTCTCTTCTCTCTCATGGTTCCTACAGCTCTCTGCCTCTACTAGGGATTCAGCCCCTCTCCTGCTCTTCTCTCTCATGGTTCCTACAGCTCTCTGCCTCTACTAGGGACTCAGCCCCTCTCCTGCTCTTCTCTTCTCTCTCATGGTTCCTACAGCTCTCTGCCTCTATTAGGGACTCAGCCCTCTCCTGCTCTTCTCTTCTCTCTCATGTTTCCTACAGCTCTCTGCCTCTATTAGGGACTCAGCCCTCTCCTGCCTCTATTCTCTCTCATGGTTCCTACAGATCTCTGCCTCTATTAGGGACTCAGCCCTCTCCTGCCTCTCTTTTCTCTCTCATGGTTCCTACAGCTCTCTGCCTCTATTAGGGACTCAGCCCTCTCATGCTCTTCTCTTCTCTCTCATGGTTCCTACAGCTCTCTGCCTCTATTAGGGACTCAGCCCCTCTCCTGCTCTTCTCTTCTCTCTCATGGTTCCTACAGCTCTCTGCCTCTATTAGGGACTCAGCCCCTCTCCTGCTCTTCTCTTTTCTCTCATGGTTCCTACAGCTCTCTGCCTCTATTAGGGACTCAGCCCTCTCCTGCTCTTCTCTTCTCTCTCATGTTTCCTACAGCTCTCTGCCTCTATTAGGGACTCAGCCCCTCTCCTGCTCTTCTCTTTTCTCTCATGGTTCCTACAGCTCTCTGCCTCTATTAGGGACTCAGCCCTCTCCTGCTCTTCTCTTCTCTCTCATGGTTCCTACAGCTCTCTGCCTCTATTAGGGACTCAGCCCCTCTCCTGCTCTTCTCTTCTCTCTCATGGTTCCTACAGCTCTCTGCCTCTATTAGGGACTCAGCCCTCTCCTGCGCTTCTCTTCTCTCTCATGGTTCCTACAGCTCTCTGCCTCTATTAGGGACTCAGCCCCTCTCCTGCGCTTCTCTTCTCTCTCATGGTTCCTACAGCTCTCTGCCTCTATTAGGGACTCAGCCCTCTCCTGCTCTTCTCTTCTCTCTCATGTTTCCTACAGCTCTCTGCCTCTATTAGGGACTCAGCCCTCTCCTGCCTCTATTCTCTCTCATGGTTCCTACAGATCTCTGCCTCTATTAGGGACTCAGCCCTCTCCTGCCTCTCTTTTCTCTCTCATGGTTCCTACAGCTCTCTGCCTCTATTAGGGACTCAGCCCCTCTCCTGCTCTTCTCTTCTCTCTCATGGTTCCTACAGCTCTCTGCCTCTATTAGGGACTCAGCCCCTCTCCTGCTCTTCTCTTCTCTCTCATGGTTCCTACAGCTCTCTGCCTCTACTAGGGACTCAGCCCCTCTCCTGCTCTTCTCTTCTCTCTCATGGTTCCTACAGCTCTCTGCCTCTATTAGGGACTCAGCCCTCTCCTGCTCTTCTCTTTTCTCTCATGGTTCCTACAGCTCTCTGCCTCTATTAGGGACTCAGCCCCTCTCCTGCTCTTCTCTTCTCTCTCATGGTTCCTACAGCTCTCTGCCTCTACTAGGGACTCAGCCCCTCTCCTGCTCTTCTCTTCTCTCTCATGGTTCCTACAGCTCTCTGCCTCTATTAGGGACTCAGCCCCTCTCCTGCTCTTCTCTTCTCTCTCATGGTTCCTACAGCTCTCTGCCTCTACTAGGGACTCAGCCCCTCTCCTGCTCTTCTCTTCTCTCTCATGGTTCCTACAGCTCTCTGCCTCTATTAGGGACTCAGCCCCTCTCCTGCTCTTCTCTTCTCTCACATGTTGGTGTGATGAGTTATGACTGTAGGGATCAGGAGTGCTGAGGTTGCATTTCTTCAACCAACGACGTGTGTGTGTGTGTGTGTGTGTGTGTGTGTGTGTGTGTGTGTGTGTGTGTGTGTGTGTGTGTGTGTGTGTGTGTGTGTGTGTGTGTGTGTGTGAGAGAGAGAGAGGGGTGTCATTATGCACTACAGCCTGTTAATAATGAATGTATCACATCTAATACATTGCTGGCACTCAGCTGTGCTTCAGAGAGAGAGAGAGAGAGAGAGGGGTCAGAGCAGGGGTCATTCTGCACTACAGTATGTTAATAATGAATATATCACAATGCTGGCACTCAGCTGTGCTTCATACCGAACTACAACCCCTTGTCCCTTGTATTATAAATGATGTTCATTAATCATCATGTCTCATCTGCTTCCTTCCCCAGGAAAAGCTGGACTTGGGGCCAAAGAAGGAGGTGGACGGGATGGGTGTTCCTGACATCAAGTATGGGGACTCCGTGTGTTATGTCCAACATGTGGACACCTGTCTGTGGCTCACCTACCAGGCCATGGACGCTAAGTGTGCACGCATGGGCGGCGTGCAGAGGAAGGTACAGCACATCTCCTCTCTGCTCCTCTGACCCACAATACAGTACTGCCCTTAACATACAGCACATCACTGTCTCCTCTGCTCTCTGCTCCTCTGACCCACAACACAGTACAGCCCTTAACATACAGCACATCACTGTCTCCTCTCTGCTCCTCTGACCCACAATACAGTACAGCCATTAACATACAGCACATCACTGTCTCCTCTACTCTCTGCTCCTCTGACCCACAATACAGTGCAGCCATTAACATACAGCACATCACTGTCTCCTCTCTGCTCCTCTGACCCACAATACAGTACAGCCCTTAACATACAGCACATCACTGTCTCCTCTCCTCTCTGCTCCTCTGACCCACAATACAGTACAGCCATTAACATACAGCACATCACTGTCTCCTCTCTGCTCCTCTGACCCACAATACAGTACAGCCATTAACATACAGCACATCACTGTCTCCTCTCTGCTCCTCTGACCCACAATACAGTACAGCCATTAACATACAGCACATCACTGTCTCCTCTACTCTCTGCTCCTCTGACCCACAATACAGTGCAGCCATTAACATACAGCACATCACTGTCTCCTCTCTGCTCCTCTGACCCACAATACAGTACAGCCCTTAACATACAGCACATCACTGTCTTCTCTCCTCTCTGCTCCTCTGACCCACAATACAGTACAGCCATTAACATACAGCACATCACTGTCTCCTCTCTGCTCCTCTGACCCACAATACAGTACAGCCCTTAACATACAGCACATCACTGTCTCCTCTGCTCTCTGCTCCTCTGACCCACAATACAGTACAGCCATTAACATACAGCACATCACTGTCTCCTCTCCTCTCTGCTCCTCTGACCCACAATACAGTACAGCCCTTAACATACAGCACATCACTGTCTCCTCTGCTCTCTGCTCCTCTGACCCACAATACAGTACAGCCCTTAACATACAGCACATCACTGTCTCCTCTCCTCTCTGCTCCTCTGACCCACAATACAGTACAGCCCTTAACATACAGCACATCACTGTCTCCTCTCCTCTCTGCTCCTCTGACCCACAATACAGTACAGCCCTTAACATACAGCACATCACTGTCTCCTCTCCTCTCTGCTCCTCTGACCCACAATACAGTACAGCCCTTAACATACAGCACATCACTGTCTCCTCTCCTCTCTGCTCCTCTGACCCACAATACAGTACAGCCATTAACATACAGCACATCACTGTCTCCTCTGCTCTCTGCTCCTCTGACCCACAATACCCCATAATGACATTACAATACCCCATAATGACATGACAATACCCCATAATGACATGACAATACCCCATAATGACATTACAATACCCCATAATGACATGACAATACCCCATAATGACATCACAATACCCCATAATGACATCACAATGACATCACAATACCCCATAATGACATCACAATACCCCATAATGACATCACAATACCCCATAATGACATCACAATACACCATACTGACATCACAATACCACATAATGACATCACAATACCCCATAAGGACAAAGCAAAAAAAAAAAAAGTTTTAGAAATTTTTGCAAATGTATAAAAAAACACAACTGAAATTTTACATTTAAATAAGTTTTCAGACCCTTTACTCAGTACTTTGTTGAATAACCTTTGGAAGAGATTACAGCTTTGAGTCTTCTTGGTTAGGACGCTACAAACTTGGCACACCTTTATTTGGGGAGTTTTTCCCATTCTTCTCTGCAGATCCTCTCAAGCTCTGTCAGGTTGGATGTGGAACCTCGCTGCACAGCTATTTTCAGGTCTCTCCAGAGATGTTCGATGGGGTTCAAGTTTGGGCTCTGGCTGGGCCACTCAAGAGCATTCAGGGACTTGTCCAAAGCCACTCCTGCGTTGTCTTGGCTGTGTGGTTTGGTCGTAGTCCTATTGGAAGGTGAACCTTCACCCCAGTCTGAGGTCCTGAGAACCCCGGAGCACCAACCACCATAATGTTTCACCGTAGGGATGGTGCCGGGTTTCCTCCAGACGTGATGCTGCCACCACCATGCTTCACCGTAGGGATGGTGCCTGGTGTCCTCCAGACGTGATGCTGCCACCACCATGCTTCACCGTAGGGATGGTGCCTGGTTTCCTCCAGACGTGATGCTGCCACCACCATGCTTCACCGTAGGGATGGTGCCGGGTTTCCTCCAGACGTGATGCTGCCACCACCATGCTTCACCGTAGGGATGGTGCCTGGTGTCCTCCAGACGTGATGCTGCCACCACCATGCTTCACCGTAGGGATGGTGCCTGGTTTCCTCCAGACGTGATGCTGCCACCACCATGCTTAACCGTAGGGATGGTGCCTGGTGTCCTCCAGACGTGATGCCAAGAGGGTTGTCATGTGTTTTTTTTACTGAGGACTGGCTTCCATCTGGTCACTCTACCATAAAGCTTCTCCCATCTCCATAGAGGAACTCTGTAGCTCTGTCAGAGTGACCATCGGGTTCTTGGTCACCTCCCTGACCAAGGCCCTTCTCCCTGAATGCTCAGTTTGTCTGGGTGGCCAGCTCTAGGAAGAGTCTTGGTGGTTCCACGTTTTTTCCATTAAAGAATGATGGAGGCCACTGTCTCGGGGAGATCTTTCAATGCTACCGAAATGTGTTGGTACTCTTGCCCAGATCTGTGCCTCGACACAATCCTGTCTCTGAGATCTACGGACAATTCCTTCAACCTCATGGCTTGGTTTTTGCTCTGAAATGCACAGTCGGACTCCAATCAAGTTGTAGAAACATCTCAAGGATGATCAATGTTAACAGGATCCCCCGAATCTCATAACTATTATTGTAAATAAGGTTTTTCAGTTTTTTCTTGTTTTTATACATTTCCAAACATTTCTAAAACACTTTTTTTTTTTTGCTTTGTCATTATTTGGTATTATGTGTAGATTAATTAGGAACATTTTCAAATGTAATCCATGTTTAGGCTGTGGGAAAAGGAGTGGGCATCAACCTGCAGCACCAGAGGTGAACCACTCTCATCAGAAGATCTAAAACATAGCCTGCGTCCCAGCTTCAACCCTATTCACATTAGTGCACTTCATAGGGCACTACTTTTGACCAGGGCTCATAGGGCTCTGTTCAAAAGTAGTGCACTTCATAGGGAATAGGTATAGGACCCTGCCGAGTCCCCAGTCAATCAATCAATAAAATATATTTATAAAGCCCTTTTTACATCAGCTGAAGTCTCAAAGTGCTGTACAGAAGCCCCAAACAATGCAGGTGTAGAAGCAATGCAGGTGTAGAGGGCTAGGAAAAACTCCCTTGAAAGCCAGGGACCTAGGAAGAAACCTAGAGAGGAACCAGGCTATGAGGGGTAGCAAGTCCTCTTCTGGCTGTGCAAAGTTATCTATAGAGGATACTGTAGGACCCAGCCTGGTCCCTAGGAGAAGTTATCTAGAGGGGATACTGTCGGACCCAGCCTGGTCCCTAGGAGAAGGTGTCTGGTCTCAGCTCGTCTCCATGGTTTCCTCAGCCGGTCGACTAACATCCCGGCGTCCAGCAGGAGCAGTTATGACTCACAGACTTTTATAAATGTCTTCCTAACGAGCTCTTCTCAATCAGCTCCAGGCCGTCTCGCTGGAATAAAACCATTAAGCTGCGCTTATCATATAATTAAAGCCATTAGGCTAAGCTAACCGTGTCAGAAACACACTCATTCTGATGAATAAAACCATTAGCATTATTATGCTAAGCTAACAGTGTCAAATAGCCAGCCGTTCTGTCTCCCCGTTTGTGTATGTGACATTTATCAATTCAGAAAGATGGGTTTTCAGACAGGGATATGTTCTGATGAGAGAGGTTCAGTTTAACCTCTGAGTCGTGTGAATTTGTAGTATGGTGTAATGATGTTTTCGGCGTAGCCATTATGCTAAGCTAACTGTGTCAGAAACCTCCCGTTCTTTCTCAATGCTCAGCTAACTGTGTCAGAAACCTCCCGTTCTGTCTCAATGCTAAGCTAACAGTGTCAGAAACCTCCCGTTCTGTCTCAATGCTAAGCTAACAGTGTCAGAAACCTCCCGTTATGTCTCAATGCTCAGCTAACAGTGTCAGAAACCTCCCGTTATGTCTCAATGCTAAGCTAACAGTGTCAGAAACCTCCCGTTATGTCTCAATGCTAAGCTAACTGTGTCAGAAACCTCCCGTTCTGTCTCAATGCTAAGCTAACAGTGTCAGAAACCTCCCGTTCTGTCTCAATGCTCAGCTAACTGTGTCAGAAACCTCCCGTTCTGTCTCAATGCTAAGCTAACAGTGTCAGAAACCTCCCGTTCTGTCTCGATGCTAAGCTAACAGTGTCAAAGCTAACCGTGTCAGAAAACCTCTCCCGTTCTGTCTCAGTGTCTGCAGAACGTGACGATGTGTCTGTTTCAGGCCATCATGCACCACGAGGGTCACATGGACGATGGGTTGACCCTGTCCCGCTCGCAACACGAGGAGTCCCGTACCGCACGGGTCATACGCAGTACCGTCTTCCTGTTCAACCGATTCATCAGGTGGGGACACACAGTACACACTGGTCTAGGTGAAACATGGAGACACACAGTACACACTGCTCTAGGTGAAGCATGGAGACACACAGTACACACTGCTCTAGGTGAAACATGGGGACACACAGTACACACTGCTCTAGGTGAAGCATGGAGACACACAGTACACACTGCTCTAGGTGAAACATGGAGACACACAGTACACACTGCTCTAGGTGAAGCATGGAGACACACAGTACACACTCCTCTAGGTGAAGCATGGAGACACACAGTACACACTGCTCTAGGTGAAGCATGGAGACACACAGTACACACTGCTCTAGGTGAAACATGGGGACACACAGTACACACTGCTCTAGGTGAAGCATGGAGACACACAGTACACACTGCTCTAGGTGAAACATGGGGACACACAGTACACACTGCTCTAGGTGAAGCATGGAGACACACAGTACACACTGCTCTAGGTGAAGCATGGGGACACACAGTACACACTGCTCTAGGTGAAGCATGGAGACACACAGTACACACTGCTCTAGGTGAAGCATGGGGACACACAGTACACACTGCTCTAGGTGAAGCATGGAGACACACAGTACACACTGCTCTAGGTGAAACATGGAGACACACAGTACACACTGCTCTAGGTGAAGCATGGGGACACACAGTACACACTGCTCTAGTTGAAACATGGGGACACACAGTACACACTGCTCTAGGTGAAACATGGAGACACACAGTACACACTGCTCTAGGTGAAACATGGAGACACACAGTACACACTGCTCTAGGTGAAGCATAGAGACACACAGTACACACTGCTCTAGGTGAAGCATGGAGACACACAGTACACACTGCTCTAGGTGAAGCATGGAGACACACAGTACACACTGCTCTAGGTGAAGCATGGAGACACACAGTACACACTGCTCTAGGTGAAACATGGGGACACACAGTACACACTGCTCTAGGTGAAGCATGGAGACACACAGTACACACTGCTCTAGGTGAAGCATGGGGACACACAGTACACACTGCTCTAGGTGAAGCATGGGGACACACAGTACACACTGCTCTAGGTGAAGCATGGGGACACACAGTACACACTGCTCTAGGTGAAGCATGGAGACACACAGTACACACTGCTCTAGGTGAAGCATGGAGACACACAGTACCCACTGCTCTAGGTGAAGCATGGGGACACACAGTACACACTGCTCTAGGTGAAGCATGGAGACACACAGTACACACTGCTCTAGGTGAAGCATGGAGACACACAGTACACACTGCTCTAGGTGAAGCATGGGGACACACAGTACACACTCCTCTAGGTGAAGCATGGAGACACACACTGCTCTAGGTGAAGCATGGGGACACAAAGTACACACTGCTCTAGGTGAAGCATGGAGACACACAGTACACACTGCTCTAGGTGAAGCATGTAGACACACAGTACATACTGCTCTAGGTGAAACATGGAGACACACAGTACACACTGCTCTAGGTGAAGCATGGAGACACACAGTACATACTGCTCTAGGTGAAGCATGGAGACACACAGTACACACTGCTCTAGGTGAAACATGGAGACACACAGTACACACTGATCTAGGTGAAACATGGAGACACACAGTACACACTGCTCTAGGTGAAGCATGGAGACACACAGTACACATTGCTCTAGGTGAAGCATGGAGACACACAGTACACACTGCTCTAGGTGAAACATGGAGACACACAGTACACACTGCTCTAGGTGAAACATGGAGACACACAGTACACACTGCTCTAGGTGAAGCATGGAGACACACAGTACACACTGCTCTAGGTGAAACATGGAGACACACAGTACACACTGCTCTAGGTGAAACATGGGGACACACAGTACACACTGCTCTAGGTGAAGCATGGAGACACACAGTACACACTGATCTAGGTGAAGCATGGAGACACACAGTACACACTGCTCTAGGTGAAACATGGAGACACACAGTACACACTGCTCTAGTTGAAGCATGGAGACACACAGTACACACTGCTCTAGGTGAAGCATGGAGACACACAGTACACACTGCTCTAGGTGAAGCATGGAGACACACAGTACACACTGCTCTAGGTGATACATGGAGACACACACTGCTCTAGGTGAAACATGGAGACACACAGTACACACTGCTCTAGGTGAAACATGGAGACACACAGTACACACTGCTCTAGGTGAAACATGGAGACACACAGTACACACTGCTCTAGGTGAAACATGGAGACACACAGTACACACTGCTCTAGGTGATACATGGAGACACACAGTACACACTGCTCTAGGTGAAACATGGGGACACACACTCCTCTAGGTGAAACATGGAGACACACACTACTCTAGGTGAAACATGGGGACACACACTCCTCTAGGTGAAACATGGAGACACATACTGCTCTAGGTGAAACATGGGGACACACAGTACACACTCCTCTAGGTGAAACATGGAGACACACACTCCTCTAGGTGCAACATGGGGACACACACTGCTCTAGGTGAAACATGGGGACACACAGTACACACTCCTCTAGGTGAAACATGGGGACACACACTCCTCTAGGTGAAACATGGAGACACACACTACTCTAGGTGAAACATGGGGACACACACTCCTCTAGGTGCAACATGGGGACACACACTGCTCTAGGTGAAACATGGGGACACACAGTACACACTCCTCTAGGTGAAACATGGGGACACACACTCCTCTAGGTGAAACATGGAGACACACACTACTCTAGGTGAAACATGGGGACACACACTCCTCTAGGTGAAACATGGGGACACACTCCTCTAGGTGAAACATGGGGACACACACTCCTCTAGGTGAAACATGGGGACACACACTCCTCTAGGTGAAACATGAGGACACACACTCCTCTAGGTGAAACATGGAGACACACACTGCTCTAGGTGAAACATGGAGACACACAGTCCTCTAGGTGAAACATGGAGACACACAGTACACACTCCTCTAGGTGAAACATGGAGACACACAGTACACACCCCTCTAGGTGAAACATGGGGACACACACTCCTCTAGGTGAAACATGGAGACACACACTGCTCTAGGTGAAACATGGAGACACACACTCCTCTAGGTGAAACATGGAGACACACACTCCTCTAGGTGAAACATGAGGACACACACTCCTCTAGGTGAAACATGGAGACACATACTGCTCTAGGTGAAACATGGAGACACACAGTACACACTCCTCTAGGTGAAACATGGAGACACACACTCCTCTAGGTGAAACATGGGGACACACACTCCTCTAGGTGAAACATGGAGACACACAGTACACACCCCTCTAGGTGAAACATGGGGACACACACTCCTCTAGGTGAAACATGGAGACACACACTCCTCTAGGTGAAACATGGAGACACACACTCCTCTAGGTGAAACATGGAGACACACACTCCTCTAGGTGAAACATGGGGACACACACTCCTCTAGGTGAAACATGGAGACACACAGTACACACTCCTCTAGGTGAAACATGGAGACACACACTCCTCTAGGTGAAACATGGAGACACACACTCCTCTAGGTGAAACATGGAGACACACAGTACACACTCCTCTAGGTGAAACATGGAGACACACACTCCTCTAGGTGAAACATGGGGACACACACTCCTCTAGGTGAAACATGAGGACACACACTCCTCTAGGTGAAACATGGAGACACACACTGCTCTAGGTGAAACATGGAGACACACAGTCCTCTAGGTGAAACATGGAGACACACAGTACACACTCCTCTAGGTGAAACATGGGGACACACACTCCTCTAGGTGAAACATGAGGACACACACTCCTCTAGGTGAAATATGAGGACACACACTCCTCTAGGTGAAACATGGAGACACACACTCCTCTAGGTGAAACATGGAGACACACACTCCTCTAGGTGAAACATGGAGACACACAGTGCACACTCCTCTAGGTGAAACATGGAGACACACACTCCTCTAGGTGAAACATGGGGACACACACTCCTCTAGGTGAAACATGGGGACACACACTGCTCTAGGTGAAACATGGAGACACACACTGCTCTAGGTGAAACATGGAGACACACACTCCTCTAGGTGAAACATGGGGACACACACTGCTCTAGGTGAAACATGGAGACACACACTCCTCTAGGTGAAACATGAGGACACACAGTACACGCATACAGTATACTACACACACACAGTAGACTACATACACAGATACAGTAGCCTACACAGATACAGTAGCCTACACAGATACAGTAGACTACACAGATATATACAGTAGCCTACACAGACAGATACAGTAGACTACACAGATACAGTAGACTACACAGACAGATACAGTAGCCTACACAGACAGATACAGTAGGCTACACAGATACAGTAGACTACACATACAGATACAGTAGCCTACACAGATACAGTAGCCTACACAGATACATTAGCCTACACAGATACAGTAGACTACACAGACAGATACAGTAGACTACACAGACAGATACAGTAGCCTACACAGATACAGTAGCCTACACAGACAGATACAGTAGCCTACACAGATACATTAGACTACACAGACATATACAGTAGCCTACACAGATACATTAGCCTACACAGACAGATACAGTAGACTACACATACAGATACAGTAGACTACACATACAGATACAGTAGACTACACATACAGATACAGTAGCCTACACAGATACAGTAGACTACACATATACAGTAGCCTACACAGATACATTAGCCTACACAGACAGATACAGTAGACTACACATACAGATACAGTAGACTACACATACAGATACAGTAGACTACCCATACAGATACAGTAGCCTACACAGACAGATACAGTAGCCTACACATACAGATACAGTAGACTACACATACAGATACAGTAGACTACACAGATACAGTAGACTACACAGATACATTAGCCTACACAGATACAGTAGATTACACAGACAAATACAGTAGCCTACACAGATACAGTAGCCTACACAGATACATTAGCCTACACAGATACAGTAGATTACACAGACAGATACAGTAGCCTACACAGACGGATACAGTAGACTACACAGACATATACATTAGCCTACACAGATACAGTAGCCTACACAGATACAGTAGCCTACACAGACAGATACAGTAGACTACACATACAGATACAGTAGACTACACAGACAGATACAGTAGCCTACACAGACAGATACAGTAGACTACACAGACATATACAGTAGCCTACACATATACAGTAGCCTACACAGACAGATACAGTAGCCTACACAGACAGATATAGTAGCCTACACAGACAGATACAGTAGACTACACAGACAGATACAGTAGAATACACAGACAGATACAGTAGCCTACACATACAGATACAGTAGCCTACACAGACAGATACAGTAGCCTACACAGACAGATACAGTAGCCTACACAGACAGATACAGTAGAATACACATACATATACAGTAGCCTACACAGACAGATACAGTAGCCTACACAGACAGATACAGTAGCCTACACAGACAGATACAGTAGCCTACACAGACAGATACAGTAGACTACACAGACAGATACAGTAGCCTACACATACAGATACAGTAGACTACACAGACAGATACAGTAGAATACACAGGCAGATACAGTAGCCTACACAGATACAGTAGCCTACACAGATACATTAGCCTACACAGACACTGCATGATGTGTTGCTTGTCCTGTGGAAATCTTGACTTTACACTTAAGTTGGATCAATCGAACCGTTGGATCAATATGTGAAATGAGACATTTTACACTTTACATCTGAGTCAACGTCTTCTTCTCTCTGTGTACCAGGGGCCTGAACACCCTCAGTAACGTCTCTCTCTCTCTTTCTCTCTCTCTCTCTCTCTCTCTCTCTCTCTCCCTCTCTCTCTCTGTGTTCCAGGGGTCTGGACACCCTCAGTAACGTCTCTCTCTGTGTTCCAGGGGTCTGGACACCCTCAGTAACGTCTCTCTCTCTGTGTTCCAGGGGTCTGGACACCCTCAGTAAAAAAGGAAAGACCTCGACACTCGACCTGCCGATCGAGTCGGTCAGTTTGAGTCTGCAGGATCTGATTGGCTACTTCCAGCCTCCTGACGAGCACCTGGAGCACGAGGACAAACAGAACCGCCTCCGAGCCCTAAAGAACCGACAGAACCTCTTCCAGGAAGAGGTAGAGAACAAAGAGCATGCTGGGGGTTATATTCCACATCATCAGGGACAGGGGGAAGACCATCACAAAAACAGCCATTTACTTACTTGGGCCTCATTGTGCCAAGTGGTGCGTAAAGCCTTGATTACGTCCCTCCATTTCTTCCTGTCCAGGGATATTTTAGTGTTTCACTCTAGAGAGCAGTCATGACACTGCAGATCACATCTCTGTCTCTCTGTCTCTCCTGTTAGAGAGCAGTCATGACACTGCAGATCACATCTCTGTCTCTCTGTCTCTCCTGTTAGAGAGCAGTCATGACACTGCAGATCACATCTCTGTCTCTCTGTCTCTCCTGTTAGAGAGCAGTCATACCACTGCAGATCACATCTCTGTCTCTCTCTTTCTCCTGTTAGAGAGCAGTCATAACACTGCAGATCACATCTCTGTCTCTCCTGTTAGAGAGCAGTCATAACACTGCAGATCACATCTCTGTCTCTCCTGTTAGAGAGCAGTCATAACACTGCAGATCACATCTCTGTCTCTCCTGTTAGAGAGCAGTCATACCACTGCAGATCACATCTCTGTCTCTCTGTCTCTCCTGTTAGAGAGCAGTCATAACACTGCAGATCACATCTCTGTCTCTCCTGTTAGAGAGCAGTCATAACACTGCAGATCACATCTCTGTCTCTCCTGTTAGAGAGCAGTCATAACACTACAGATCACATCTCTGTCTCTCCTGTTAGAGAGCAGTCATAACACTACAGATCACATCTCTGTCTCTCCTGTTAGAGAGCAGTCATAACACTGCAGATCACATCTCTGTCTCTCCTGTTAGAGAGCAGTCATAACACTACAGATCACATCTCTGTCTCTCCTGTTAGAGAGCAGTCATAACACTACAGATCACATCTCTGTCTCTCCTGTTAGAGAGCAGTCATAACACTGCAGATCACATCTCTGTCTCTCTGTCTCTCCTGTTAGAGAGCAGTCATAACACTACAGATCACATCTCTGTCTCTCCTGTTAGAGAGCAGTCATAACACTGCATATCACATCTTTGTCTCTCCTGTTAGAGAGCAGTCATAACACTACAGATCACATCTCTGTCTCTCCTGTTAGAGAGCAGTCATAACACTGCAGATCACATCTCTGTCTCTCTGTCTCTCCTGTTAGAGAGCAGTCATAACACTGCAGATCACATCTTTGTCTCTCCTGTTAGAGAGCAGTCATAACACTACAGATCACATCTCTGTCTCTCCTGTTAGAGAGCAGTCATAACACTGCAGATCACATCTCTGTCTCTCTGTCTCTCCTGTTAGAGAGCAGTCATAACACTGCAGATCACATATCTGTCTCTCTGTCTCTCCTGTTAGAGAGCAGTCATACCACTGCAGATCACATCTCTGTCTCTCTGTCTCTCCTGTTAGAGAGCAGTCATACCACTGCAGATCACATCTCTGTCTCTCTGTCTCTCCTGTTAGAGAGCAGTCATACCACTGCAGATCACATCTCTGTCTCTCTGTCTCTCCTGTTAGAGAGCAGTCATAACACTGCAGATCACATCTCTGTCTCTCTGTCTCTCCTGTTAGAGAGCAGTCATGACACTGCAGATCACATCTCTGTCTCTCTGTCTCTCCTGTTAGAGAGCAGTCATGACACTGCAGATCACATCTCTGTCTCTCCTGTTAGAGAGCAGTCATGACACTGCAGATCACATCTCTGTCTCTCCTGTTAGAGACCAGTCATAACACTGCAGATCACATCTCTGTCTCTCCTGTTAGAGAGCAGTCATAACACTACAGATCACATCTCTGTCTCTCCTGTTAGAGAGCAGTCATAACACTGCAGATCACATCTCTGTCTCTCTGTCTCTCCTGTTAGAGAGCAGTCATAACACTGCAGATCACATCTCTGTCTCTCCTGTTAGAGAGCAGTCATAACACTGCAGATCACATCTCTGTCTCTCTGTCTCTCCTGTTAGAGAGCAGTCATAACACTGCAGATCACATCTCTGTCTCTCTGTCTCTCCTGTTCGAGAGCAGTCATAACACTGCAGATCACATCTCTGTCTCTCTGTCTCTCCTGTTAGAGAGCAGTCATAACACTGCAGATCACATCTTTGTCTCTCCTGTTAGAGAGCAGTCATACCACTGCAGATCACATCTCTGTCTCTCTGTCTCTCCTGTTAGAGAGCAGTCATACCACTGCAGAACACATCTCTGTCTCTCCTGTTAGAGAGCAGTCATAACACTGCAGATCACATCTCTGTCTCTCCTGTTAGAGAGCAGTCATGACACTGCAGATCACATCTCTGTCTCTCTGTCTCTCCTGTTAGAGAGCAGTCATGACACTGCAGATCACATCTCTGTCTCTCTGTCTCTCCTGTTAGAGAGCAGTCATACCACTACAGATCACATCTCTGTCTCTCCTGTTAGAGAGCAGTCATAACACTGCAGATCACATCTCTGTCTCTCCTGTTAGAGAGCAGTCATGACACTGCAGATCACATCTCTGTCTCTCTGTCTCTCCTGTTAGAGAGCAGTCATGACACTGCAGATCACATCTCTGTCTCTCTGTCTCTCCTGTTAGAGAGCAGTCATGATACTGCAGATCACATCTCTGTCTCTCTCTTTCTCCTGTTAGAGAGCAGTCATAACACTGCAGATCACATCTCTGTCTCTCCTGTTAGAGAGCAGTCATAACACTACAGATCACATCTCTGTCTCTCTGTCTCTCCTGTTAGAGACCAGTCATAACACTGCAGATCACATCTCTGTCTCTCCTGTTAAATGAAGTGTTCGACCGCGTCTGTACTGATGTGCTGTGTAGGGCACCAGCTGGTGTAAAGCACTGTGTTTCTGCAGTAGTGGGGAGCCAGATGGTGTCCCCTGGGCATTAACTTAATATACTAGTTGTCTCACGGTTAGTTGTGTTGTGAGGATCGACCTCCCTGACCCTCGACCCGACACTTCCCTGTAATTCCCTGTTTAAAGTCAGCAGTGCAGAGTATCGTTCAGGTCTCATCAGTGTCATGATGCAGGGACTAGACTGCTCTGCTTTGGCCTGTTCATGGTTTTCACAGCGCCTCTAAACATTCACTAATCTACTACAGACCATGTAAACATCAACATGTCGCTACTAAATGTGTATGATGATATATTATGATACACTATGAAACACTATGATACACTATGATATACTACGAAACACTATGATATACTAATGTACACTATCATACACTATGATACACTATGATACACTACGATACACTATGATACACTACGATACACTATGTATGATGATATATTATGATACACTATGATACACTATTATACACTATGATACACTATGATACACTATGCATGATGATATATTATGATACACTACAATACACTATGATATACTATGATATACTATGTATGATGATATATTATGATACACTATGATACACTATTATACACTATGATACACTATGATACACTACGGTACACTATGCATGATGATATATTATGATACACTATGAAACACTATGATACACTATGATATACTACGAAACACTATGATATACTAATGTACACTATCATACACTATGATACACTATGATACACTACGATACACTATGATACACTACGATACACTATGTATGATGATATATTATGATACACTATGATACACTATTATACACTATTATACACTATGATACACTATGTATGATGATATATTATGATACACTATGATATACTATGATATACTATGTATGATGATATATTATGATACACTACAATACACTATGATACACTACAATACACTATGATACACTATGATACACTATGATACACTACGATACACTATGATACACTACGATACACTATGTATGATGATATATTATGATACACTATGATACACTATTATACACTATGATACACTATGATACACTACGGTACACTATGCATGATGATATATTATGATACACTATGATATACTATTATACACTATGATACACTATTATACACTATGATACACTATGATACACTATGTATGATGATATATTATGATACACTACGATACAGTATGATACCCTATGATATACTATGATACACTATGTATGATGATATATTATGATACACTATTATACACTATGATACACTATGATACACTATGATACACTACGATACACTATTATACACTATTATACACTATGGTACACTATGCATGATGATATATTATGATACACTATGATACACTATGATACACTATTATACACTATGATACACTATGATACACTACGATACACTATGATACACTATGTATGATGATATATTATGATACACTATTATACACTATGATACACTATGATACACTATGTATGATGATATATTATGACACACTACGATACACTATGATACACTATGATATACTATGATACACTATGTATGATTATATATTATGATACACTACGATACACTATTATACACTATGATACACTATGATACACTACGGTTCACTGTGTATGATGATATTTTATGATACACTATGATACACTATGGTATACTATTATACACTATGTATGATGATATATTATGATACACTATGATACACTACGATACACTATGATACGCTATTATACACTATTATACACTATGATACACTATGATACACTATGATACACTATGTATGATGATATATTATGATACACTATGATAGACTATGTATGAGGATACACTATGATACACTATGATACACTATGATACACTATGATACACTATGATACACCATGATACACTATGATATACTATGTATGAGGATACACTATGATACACTATGGTACACTATGATACACTATGATACACTATGATACACCATGATACAATATGTATGATGATACACTATGATACACTATGATACACTATGATACAATATGTATGATGATACACTATGATACACTATGATACAATATGTATGATGATACACTATGATACACTATGATACACTATGATACAATATGTATGATGATACACTATGATACACTATGATACAATATGTATGATGATACACTATGATACACTATGATACACTATGTATGAGGATACTCCATGATATACTATGATACTCTATTTATTTTATTTTACTAGGCAAGTCAGTTATGAACAAATTCTTATTTTCAATGACGGCCTAGGAACAGTGGGTTAACTGCCTGTTCAGGGGCAATCCAATGCTCTAACCACAAGGCTACACTGCCGCCCCACTATGTATGATGATACACTATGATACACTATGTATGATGATACACAATGATACACTATGATACACTATGGTACACTATGATACACTATGTATGAAGATACACAATGATACACTATGATACACTATGGTACACTATGATACACTATGTATGATGATACACAATGATACACTATGGTACACTATGATACACTATGTATGATGATACACAATGATACACTATGATGCACTATGATACACTGTGATACACTATGATGCACTATGATACACTGTGATACACTATGATGCACTGTGTATGATGATACACTATGTTACACTATGTATGATGATACACTATGATACACTATGATACACTATGTATAATGATACACTGTGATACACTATGATACACTGTGATACACTATGTATGCAGATACACTATGATACACTATGATACACTATGATGCACTATGCATGAGGATACACAATGATACACAATGATACACTATGCTACACTATGATACACTATGATACACAATGTATGAGGATACACTATGATACACCATGATATACTATGTATGATGCTACACTATGATACACTGTGATACACTATGTATGATGATACGGTATGATACGCTATGATACACTATGTTTGAGGATACACTATGATACACCATGTTACACTATGTATGATGATACACTGTCATACACTATGATACACTATGTTACACTATGTATGATGATACACTATGATACACTATGAAACACTATGTATGATGATACACTGTGATACACTATGATACACTATGTTACACTATGCATGATGATACACTATGATACACTATGTTTGATGATACACTATGATACACTATGTATGATGATACTCTGTGATACACTATGATACACTATGTATGAGGATACACTATGATACACTATGATACACTATGTATGATGATACACTGTGATACACTATGATACACTATGTTACACTATGTATGATGATACACTATGATACACTATGAAACACTATGTTTGATGATACACTGTGATACACTATGATACACTATGTACGAGTATACACTATGATACACTATGTATGAGTATACACTATGATACATTATGATACACTTTGATACACTATGTATGATGATACACTATGATACACTGTGATACACTATGTATGAGGATACGGTATGATACACTATGTTACGCTATGATACACTGTGATACACTATGATACACTGTGTATGATGATACAATATGATACACTATGTATGAGGATACACTATGATACACTATGTTACACTATGATACACTATGATACACTATCAAACACTATGTGTGAGAATACACTATGATACACTACGATACACTGTGATACACTATGATACACTATGATACACTATGATACACTATTATACACTATTATACACTATGATACACTATGATACACTATGATACACTATGTATGATGATACACTATGATACACTATGTATGAGGATACACTATGATACACTATGATACACTATGATACACTTTGTATGATGATACACTATGATACACTATGATACACTATGATACACTATGTATGAGGATACACTATGATACACTATGATACACTATGATACACTATGATACACTATGTATGAGGATACACTATGATACACTATGAAACACTATGATACACTATGATACACTATGATACACTATGATACACTATGATACACTATGTATGAGGATACACTATTATACACTATGATACACTATGATACACTATGATACACTATGATACACTATGAAACACTATGATACACTATGATACACTATGATACACTATGATACACTATGTATGAGGATACACTATGATACACTATGATACACTATGAAACACTATGATACACTATGTATGAGGATCCACTATGATACACTATGATACACTATGGTACACTATGATACACTATGTATGAGGATACACTATGATACACTATGATACACTATGATACACTATGATACACTATGGTACACTATGATACACTATGATACACTATGTATGAGGATACACTATGATACACTATGATACACTATGTATGAGGATACATTATGATACACTATGATACACTATGTATGAGGATACACTATGATACACTATGTTACACTATGGTGCACTATGATACACTATGATACGCTATTATACACTATGGTGCACTCTGATACACTATGATACACTTTGTATGATGATACACTATGATATACTATGGTGCTCTATGATACGCTACGATACACTATGATACACTATGTATGATGATACACTATAATACACAATGATACACTATGATACGCTATGATATACTGTGATACACTATGATACACTATGATATACTGTGATACACTATGATGCACTATGATATAATGTGATACACTGTGATACACTATGATACACTATGATATACTGTGATACACTATGATACACTATGATATACTGTGATACACTGTGATACACTATGATACACTGTGATACACTATGATATACTATGATACACTATGTATGAAAATACACTATGATACACTATGATACATTATATATGAGGATACACTGTTTGTGTTTCTGCATGCATGATATGTTTAACATGACTCTCTCTTTCTCTCCCCCACCCCTCTCTCTCCTCTCTCCCTCCATCTCTCTCCCCCTCTCCCTCCCTCTCTCCCTCCCCCCCTTCCCTCCATCTCTCCCTCCATCTCTCCCCCCACCCCCCACCCCTCCCTCTCTCCTCCCTCCCCTCTCTCCCTCCCCCCTCCCTCCCTCTCTCTCCCTCCCTCTCTCCCTTTCCCTCCCTCCCTCCATCTCTCCCCCACCCCCACCTCTCTCCCCAGGGGATGATAAACCTGGTGTTGGAGTGTATCGATCGTCTCCACGTGTACAGCAGCGCGGCTCATTTTGCTGAGGTGGCGGGGAGGGAGGGCGGGGAGGCCTGGAGATCCACGCTGAACTCATTATATGAGCTCCTGGGTGAGGAGTGGAGCAGCTGAATACTGCAACCTCAGGGGCTTTAGAAACACACGCTGCCCAGTTCTCCAACAGCTCCTCCTGTACACTAACACCGCTTACACAGGGGGCCTGACCCCCCCCCAGCACAGAACTGTTACGCTGTACAACACTCATTAACATGTATCGCCAGGTTACACAGTCACTGACTGACAACAAGGAGGGAGGAGAGGAGGGAGGAGAGTAGATAAGAGGAGAGGAGGGAGGAGAGGAGAGGAGGGAGGAGTAGTGGAGGGAGGAGAGGAGGGAGGAGAGTAGATAAGAGGAGAGGAGGGATGGAGGAAGAGAGTAGAAAAGAGGAGGGAGAGGAGGGATGGAGAGAGGAGGGATGAGGGAGAGGAGGGAGGAGAGGAGAGGAGGAGGAGAGTAGATAAGAGGAGAGGAGGGATGGAGGGAAGAGAGTCGAGGGAGAGGAGAGTAGAAAAGAGGAGGGAGAGGAGGGATGGAGGGATGAAGGAGAGGAGGGAGGAGAGGAGAGGAGGGAGGAGTAGTGGAGGGAGGGAGGAGAGGAGGTTTTAGGCTGGGTTTCTGTACAGCACTTTGAGATATCAGCTGATGTACGAAGGGCTATATAAATACATTTGATTTGATTTGAGGAGAGGAGGGAGGAGAGGAGAGAGGAGTAGAGAAGAGGAGAGGAGGGAGGAGGAGCGGAGGGATGGAAACATCAACAGCAGCACAGCATACATCCTTAAATAACCGTCTGCTAGTTGGCACACTGTACTACCCTCTATGGTGGCTGGCTGACTGACTGATTAACTGACTGACTGATAAACTGACGAGTGGATTAACTGACTAGTTGATTAACTGACTGGCTGATTAACTGACTAGTTGATTAACTGACTGGCTGATTAACTGACTAGTTGATAACTGACTGGCTGATTAACTGACTGGCTGATTAACTGACTAGTTGATTAACTGGCTAGTTGATTAACTGACTAGTTGATTAACTGACTGCCTGATTAACTGACTGGCTGATTAACTGACTAGTTGATTAATTGACTGGCTGATTAACTGACTAGTTGATTAACTGACTAGTTGATTAACTGACTGGCTGATTAACTGAGTAGTTGATTAACTGACTGGCTGATTAACTGACTAGTTGATTAACTGACTAGTTGATCAACTGACTGGCTGATTAACTGCCTGGCTGACTGACTGGCTGATTAACTGACTGGCTGATTAACTGACTGGCTGATTAACTGGCTGGCTGATTAACTGACTGGCTGATTAACTGGCTGGCTGATTAACTGACTGGCTGATTAACTGACTAGTTGATTAACTGGCTGACTGGCTGATTAACTGACTGGCTGATTAACTGACTGGCTGACTGGCGGATTAACTGACTGGTTGATTAACTGACTGGCTCACTGGCTGATTAACTGACTGGCTGATTAACTGACTGGCTGATTAACTGACTGGTTGATTAACTGACTAGTTGATTAACTGACTAGTTGATTAACTGACTAGCTGATTAACTGACTAGTTGATTAATTGACTGGCTGATTAACTGACAAGTTGATTAACTGGCTAGTTGGTCAACTGACTGGCTGATTAACTGCCTGGCTGACTGACTGGCTGATTAACTGTATGGCTGACTGACTGCTGCTTAAAGCGGCAGCTGGGCTTCTGCCATGTGCTGCATCCACGTTGCTCCCTCAGCCCTCAGCCCTAACTGATGCTAATGGTTCCATGCTGCCTCGTTGCTCCATGCTGCCTCGTTGCTCCATGCTGCCTCGTTGCTCCCTCAGCCCTAACTGATGCTAATGGTTCAATGCTGCCTCATTGCTCCCTCAGCCCTAACTGATGCTAATGGTTCCATGCTGCCTCGTTGCTCCCTCAGCCCTAACTGATGCTAATGGTTCAATGCTGCCTCAGCCGTAACTGATCCTAATGGTTCCATGCTGCCCCGTTGCTTCCTCAGCCCTCAGCCCTAACTGATGCTAATGGTTCCATGCTGCCTCAGCCCTCAGCCGTAACTGATGCAAATGGTTCAATGCTGCCTCGTTGCTCCATGCTGCCTCGTTGCTCCCTCAGCCCTAACTGATTCTAGTGGTTCCATGCTGCCTTGTTGCTCCCTCAGCCCTAACTGATGCTAATGGTTCCATGCTGCGTCGTTGCTCCCTCAGCCCTAACTGATGCTAATGGTTCCATGCTGCCTCGTTGCTCCCTCAGCCCTAACTGATGCTAATGGTTCCATGCTGCCTCGTTGCTCCCTCAGCCCTAACTGATGCTAATGGTTCCATGCTGCCTCGTTGCTCCCTCAGCCCTAACTGATGCTAATGGTTCCATGCTGCCTCGTTGCTCCCTCAGCCCTAACTGATGCTAATGGTTCCATGCTGCCTCGTTGCTCCCTCAGCCCTAACTGATGCTAATGGTTCCATGCTGCCTCGTTGCTCCCTCAGCCCTAACTGATGCTAATGGTTCCATGCTGCCTCGTTGCTCCCTCAGCCCTAACTGATGCTAATGGTTCCATGCTGCCTCGTTGCTCCCTCAGCCCTAACTGATGCTAATGGTTCCATGCTGCCTCGTTGCTCCCTCAGCCCTAACTGATGCTAATGGTTCCATGCTGCCTCGTTGCTCCCTCAGCCCTAACTGATGCTAATGGATCCATGCTGCCTCGTTGCTCCCTCAGCCCTAACTGATGCTAATGGTTCCATGCTGCCTCGTTGCTCCCTCAGCCCTAACTGATGCTAATGGTTCCATGCTGCCTCGTTGCTCCCTCAGCCCTAACTGATGCTAATGGTTCCATGCTGCCTCGTTGCTCCCTCAGCCCTAACTGATGCTAATGGTTCCATGCTGCCTCGTTGCTCCCTCAGCCCTAACTGATGCTAATGGTTCCATGCTGCGTCGTTGCTCCCTCAGCCCTAACTGATGCTAATGGTTCCATGCTGCCTCGTTGCTCCCTCAGCCCTAACTGATGCTAATGGTTCCATGCTGCGTCATTGCTCCCTCAGCCCTCAGCCCTAACTGATGCTAATGGTTCCATGCTGCCTCGTTGCTCCCTCAGCCCTAACTGATGCTAATGGTTCCATGCTGCCTCGTTGCTCCCTCAGCCCTAACTGATGCTAATGGTTCCATGCTGCCTCGTTGCTCCCTCAGCCCTAACTGATGCTAATGGTTCCATGCTGCCTCGTTGCTCCCTCAGCCCTAACTGATGCTAATGGTTCCATGCTGCCTCGTTGCTCCCTCAGCCCTCAGCCCTAACTGATGCTAATGGTTCAATGCTGCCTCGTTGCTCCCTCAGCCCTAACTGATGCTAATGGTTCCATGCTGCCTCGTTGCTCCCTCAGCCCTAACTGATGCTAATGGTTCCATGCTGCGTCGTTGCTCCCTCAGCCCTAACTGATGCTAATGGTTCAATGCTGCCTCGTTGCTCCCTCAGCCCTAACTGATGCTAATGGTTCCATGCTGCCTCGTTGCTCCCTCAGCCCTCAGCCCTAACTGATGCTAATGGTTCAATGCTGCCTCGTTGCTCCCTCAGCCCTAACTGATGCTAATGGTTCCATGCTGCCTCGTTGCTCCCTCAGCCCTAACTGATGCTAATGGTTCCATGCTGCCTCGTTGCTCCCTCAGCCCTAACTGATGCTAATGGTTCCATGCTGCCTCGTTGCTCCCTCAGCCCTAACTGATGCTAATGGTTCAATGCTGCCTCGTTGCTCCCTCAGCCCTAACTGATGCTAATGGTTCCATGCTGCCTCGTTGCTCCCTCAGCCCTAACTGATGCTAATGGTTCCATGCTGCCTCGTTGCTCCCTCAGCCCTAACTGATGCTAATGGTTCCATGCTGCCTCGTTGCTCCCTCAGCCCTAACTGATGCTAATGGTACCATGCTGCCTCGTTGCTCCCTCAGCCCTAACTGATGCTAATGGTTCCATGCTGCCTCGTTGCTCCCTCAGCCCTCTAGAAACTCCAGATGCTGCAACTGAAGCTAGATGTGTCTCCGGCTGTCTTGTTGCTCTCACACTGTATTGTATTCTAATGACTGTACTGGAGCCAATGAAGGGAATATACTGCTTGTCAAAATGCACCTGTTCTGATTTTGAAGTCTGTTCCCTCATGTAACGTTTCTCCTTCTCTTGATCTCTCTGTCCACCTTTCTGGACCTCTCTCTTCACTCTATGTATCCCTCTCTCCATCCCTTTCTCCCCTAATCTCTCACAATGTCTCTGTATCTCTCTCCATCCCTTTCTCCCCTGATCTCTCACAATGTCTCTGTATCCCTCTCCATCCCTTTCTCCCCTAATCTCTCACAATGTCTCTGTATCTCTCTCCATCCCTTTCTCCCCTGATCTCTCACAATGTCTCTGTATCCCTCTCTCCATCCCTTTCTCCCCTGATCTCTCACAATGTCTCTGTATCCCTCTCCATCCCTTTCTCCCCTGATCTCTCACAATGTCTCTGTATCCCTCTCCATCCCTTTCTCCCCTAATCTCTCACAATGTCTCTGTATCTCTCTCCATCCCTTTCTCCCCTGATCTCTCACAATGTCTCTGTATCTCTCTCCATCCCTTTCTCCCCTGATCTCTCACAATGTCTCTGTATCCCTCTCTCCATCCCTTTCTCCCCTGATCTCTCACAATGTCTCTGTATCCCTCTCCATCCCTTTCTCCCCTAATCTCTCACAATATCTCTGTATCCCTCTCGCCATCCCTTTCTCCCTGATCTCTCACAATGTCTCTGTATCCCTCTCTCAATCTTTCACTCTCTCTTCCTCTCCTCTCCTCCCTCTTGTCCTCTAGCTGCGTTAATAAGGGGCAACAGGAAGAACTGTGCCCAGTTCTCCGGCTCGTTGGATTGGTTGATCAGCCGGTTGGAGAGACTGGAGGCCTCGTCTGGTATGTGATCTATAATCAATATATCCCTTTGACCCTCCTGTATGGCATTATCACATATCACTGTTGCAGCAGCATAGACAATCTGCAGTAGTGTCACTGTTACAGTATAGCAAGAGAGAGGGGGGAGAGAGAGACAGAGAATGAGGAGGGAGAGAGACAGAGAATGAGGAGGGAGAGAGGATGAGGAGAGAGAGAGAGAATGAGGAGGGAGAGAGACAGAGAATGAGGAGAGAGAGAGGGATGAGGAGAGAGAGAGAATGAGGAGGGAGAGAGACAGAGAATGAGGAGAGAGAGAGGATGAGGAGAGAGACAGAGAATGAGGAGAGAGAGAGAGGATGAGGAGAGAGAGAGAGAGAATGAGGAGGGAGAGAGACAGAGAATGAGGAGAGAGAGAGAGGATGAGGAGAGAGAGAGAGAATGAGGAGGGAGAGAGACAGATAATGAGGAGGGAGAGAGAGGATGAGGAGAGAGAGAGAGGATGAGGAGGGAGAGAGAGACAGAGAATGAGGAGGGAGAGAGAGGATGAGGAGAGAGAGAGAGAATGAGGAGGGAGAGAGACAGAGAATGAGGAGAGAGAGAGAGGATGAGGAGAGAGAGAGAGAATGAGGAGGGAGAGAGACAGAGAATGAGGAGAGAGAGAGGATGAGGAGAGAGAGAGAGAATGAGGAGGGAGAGAGACAGAGAATGAGAGAGAGAGAGAGAGGATGAGGGAGAGAGAGAGAGAATGAGGAGGGAGAGAGACAGAGAATGAGGAGAGAGAGAGAGGATGAGGGAGAGAGAGAGAGAATGAGGAGGGAGAGAGACAGAGAATGAGGAGGAGAGAGAGGATGAGGAGAGAGAGAGAGAGAATGAGGAGGGAGAGAGAGACAGAGAATGAGGAGGGATAGAGAGACAGAGAATGAGGAGGGAGAGAGAGACAGAGAATGAGGAGGGAGAGAGAGGATGAGGAGAGAGAGAGAGAATGAGGAGGGAGAGAGATAGAGAATGAGGAGGGAGAGATAGGATGAGGAGAGAGAGAGAGACCGAGAATGAGGAGGGATAGAGAGACAGAGAATGAGGAGGGAGAGAGACAGAGAATGAGGAGGGAGAGAGAGGATGAGGAGAGAGAGAGAGAATGAGGAGGGAGAGAGAGACAGAGAATGAGGAGGGAGAGAGAGGATGAGGAGAGAGAGAGACAGAGAATGAGGAGGGAGAGAGAGGATGAGGAGAGAGAGAGAGAATGAGGAGGGAGAGAGAGAGACAGAGAATGGGGAGGGAGAGAGAGGATGAGGAGAGAGAGAGACAGAGAATGAGGGAGAGAGAGACAGAGAATGAGGAGGGAGAGAGAGGATGAGGAGAGAGAGAGAGAATGAGGAGGGAGAGAGATAGAGAATGAGGAGGGAGAGAGGATGAGGAGAGAGAGACCGAGAATGAGGAGGGATAGAGAGACAGAGAATGAGGAGGGAGAGAGACAGAGAATGAGGAGGGAGAGAGAGGATGAGGAGAGAGAGAGAGAATGAGGAGGGAGAAAGAGACAGAGAATGAGGAGGGAGAGAGAGGATGAGGAGAGAGAGAGACAGAGAATGAGGAGGGAGAGAGAGGATGAGGAGAGAGAGAGAGAGAATGAGGAGGGAGAGAGAGAGACAGAGAATGGGGGGGAGAGAGAGGATGAGGAGAGAGAGAGACAGAGAATGAGGGAGAGAGAGACAGAGAATGAGGAGGGAGAGAGAGAGAGACAGAGAATGAGGAGAGAGAGGCAGATAATGAGGAGGGAGAGAGACAGAGAATGAGGGAGAGAGATTGAAAATGAGGGAGAGAGATAATGATAGAGAGGGAGAGAGAAAAGGAGAGAGCGAGAGAATGAGAGGGAGAGAATGAGAGGAAGAGAGGAGGAGGAAGAGGTGAAGGGAGAGAGGAGGAGGAGGGAGATAGAGAGAGAGGACGAGTAGGGAAAGAGGGAGATATAGAACGAAACAGATTTTTTCCCCATTTGTACTTCCTGCTGCAAAGTGTTGGCTGCAGTGTGGATTCTCCTCTCCTCTTCTCTCCTCTCCTCTCCTCTGTACGTAGGTGTGGATTCTCCTCTCTTCTCCTCTCCTCTCCTCTCCTCTCTTCTCCTCTCCTCTCCTCTCTTCTCTCTCTCCTCTCCTCTCCTCTCTTCTCCTCTCCTCTCCTCTCCTCTGAGCGTGTATGTAGGTGTGGATTCTCCTCTCCTCCTCTCCTCTCCTCTCCTCTCCTCTGAGCGTGTATGTAGGTGTGGATTCTCCTCCCCTCCTCTCCTCTCCTCTCCTCTGAGCGTGTATGTAGGTGTGGATTCTCCTCCTCTCCTCCTCTCCTCTCCTCTCCTCTCCTCCTCTCCTCTCCTCTGAGCGTGTATGTAGGTGTATGAAAGCTGGAGGCGAGCAGGGCGGCCACTCATTCCACCAGAGTTATGAAACGCCTAACATGCCCCAGATCTAACACCATACAAACATATATCTCTGTGAGCATGAACCCCTCCACAGGCATATCCCCGGTGACTCTATTTCTGGTGTGAATATTGTAGAACACAATAAGGAGACATTTATAGTTGACGGGTGGCCACTCTATTTCTACTGTAAGTAACGGAGGTGGGATGGAGTGCATCTGAATGCACATTAACTCATTAGCAGACTCCTCCCCTCACCGAGAGAGGCACATCTGAATGCACATTAACTCATTAGCATACTCCTCCCCTCACCTAGAGAGGCACATCTGAATGCACATTACGTCATTAGCATACTCCTCCCCTCACCTAGAGAGGCACATCTGAATGCACATTAACTCATTAGCATACTCCTCCCTCACCTAGAGGTACATCTGAAGGTAGAGGCACATCTGAATGCACATTAACTCATTAGCATACTCCTCCCCTCACCGAGAGAGGCACATCTGAATGCACATTAACTCATTAGCATACTCCTCCCCTCACCTAGAGAGGCACATCTGAATGCACATTAACTCATTAGCATACTCCTCCCCTCACCTAGAGAGGCACATCTGAATGCACATTAACTCATTAGCATACTCCTCCCCTCACCTAGAGAGGCACATCTGAATGCACATTAACTCATTAGCATACTCCTCCCCTCACCTAGAGGCACATCTGAATGCACATTAACTCATTAGCATACTCCTCCCCTCACCTAGAGGCACATCTGAATGCACATTAACTCATTAGCATACTCCTCCCCTCACC
>NW_027008821.1:0-30000 GCF_036934945.1 Oncorhynchus masou masou
TGAATTCACCTGCTCTGTCTACCCTACCTGAATTCACCTGCTCTGTCTACCCTACCTGCACTCATCTGCTCTGTCTACCCTACCTGCACTCACCTGCTCTGTCTACCCTACCTGCACTCACCTGCTCTGTCTACCCTACCTGCACTCACCTGCTCTGTCTACCCTACCTGCACTCATCTGCTCTGTCTACCCTACCTGAATTCACCTGCTCTGTCTACCCTACCTGAATTCACCTGCTCTGTCTACCCTACCTGCACTCACCTGCTCTGTCTACCCTACCTGCACTCACCTGCTCTGTCTACCCTACCTGCACTCACCTGCTCTGTCTACCCTACCTGCACTCACCTGCTCTGTCTACCCTACCTGCACTCACCTGCTCTGTCTACCCTACCTGAATTCACCTGCTTTGTCTACCCTACCTGAACTCACCTGCTCTGTCTACCCTACCTGAATTCACCTGCTCTGTCTACCCTACCTGCACTCATCTGCTCTGTCTACCCTACCTGAATTCACCTGCTCTGTCTACCCTACCTGAACTCACCTTCTCTGTCTACCCTACCTAAACTCACCTGCTCTGTCTACCCTACCTGAATTCACCTGCTCTGTCTACCCTACCTGCACTCATCTGCTCTGTCTACCCTACCTGAATTCACCTGCTCTGTCTACCCTACCTGAATTCACCTGCTCTGTCTAACCTACCTGCACTCATCTGCTCTGTCTACCCTACCTGACCTCCTCTGTCTACCCTACCTGCACTCACCTGCTCTGTCTACCCTACCTGCACTCACCTGCTCTGTCTACCCTACCTGCACTCATCTGCTCTGTCTACCCTACCTGAATTCACCTGCTCTGTCTACCCTACCTGAATTCACCTGCTCTGTCTACCCTACCTGCACTCATCTGCTCTGTCTACCCTACCTGACCTCCTGTCTACCCTACCTGCACTCACCTGCTCTGTCTACCCTACCTGCACTCACCTGCTCTGTCTACCCTACCTGCACTCACCTGCTCTGTCTACCCTACCTGCACTCACCTGCTCTGTTTACCCTACCTGAATTCACCTGCTCTGTCTACCCTACCTGAACTCACCTGCTCTGTCTACCCTACCTGAATTCACCTGCTCTGTCTACCCTACCTGCACTCATCTGCTCTGTCTACCCTACCTGAATTCACCTGCTCTGTCTACCCTACCTGAATTCACCTGCTCTGTCTACCCTACCTGCACTCATCTGCTCTTTCTACCCTACCTGACCTCCTCTGTCTACCCTACCTGCACTCACCTGCTCTGTCTACCCTACCTGCACTCACCTGCTCTGTCTACCCTACCTGAATTCACCTGCTCTGTCTACCCTACCTGAACTCACCTGCTCTGTCTACCCTACCTGCTCTGTCTACCCTACCTGAACTCACCTGCTCTGTCTACCCTACCTGCTCTGTCTACCCTACCTGCACTCATCTGTGTTCTTATCCGTTCTTATAGAAAGCCAACGTATTCCATTCAGCCATTACCGGGGTGTGTTTGACAGGCCATCTCCGCTAACGTGGGAAAACAATACCGGGGTATGAAAGAGTCGAGGAGTAAAATGAAATCAATCAGATCAGCGAGAATTATTTTAACCAGGCAAGTCAGTTAAGAACAAATTATTATTTTCAATGACGGCCTAGGAACAGTTGGTTAACTGCCTATTCAGGGGCAGAACGACAGATTTGTATCTTGTGAGCTCGGGGGTCTGAACTCGCAACCTTCCGGTTACTAGTCCAATACTCTAACCACTAGGCTACCTACCGCCTCTACACTCTAACCACTAGGCTACCCTGCCGCACCACTTTAAGTGACACGTGGATTTTGCACACCTCAAACACAGGAAATAGGGATCTGAAAAAGACAGATCCTCAAGTGGTCGGGGCAAGCGTGTTGCTACCAGAAGTCTTTGTTGTAATCAGAGAAGAAGCTGTGAAGAGGAAGAGACCCAACTCAGCAGAAAATATGTCTACCTCCAGCCGGTGGGGATCTTTCCGTTATTTCACACACCAAGCAACGAGTTTTTATACGGAGGTCAATGAAAAGGTGTCGAATTTGGTCAACAACAACAACAAAGTATGGCTTCTTTGTTATGTGAGGTTTATTTGATCGAGTTGAAGTTTTGTAACGCTTAAGTTGTTCCGAGTGCTCTGATATAAGTAGGACACGTGACATTCCGGCAATATAGAGAAATAACCACTATCTCTAGGATTTAATTTTACTTGGCAAGTCAGTTAAGAACAACTTCTTATTTTCAATGACGGCCTAGTGGGTTAACTGCCTGTTCAGGGGCAAAATGACAGATTTGTACCTTGTCAGCTCGGGGATTTGAACCTTTTGGTTACTGGTCCAATGCTTTAACCACTAGGCTACCCTGCCGCCCCAGATGGCTATCACGACATGAGGCTTGTAGCATAGCATCTCTCTCTCGTGAATACAGGCTGGTTGACATCAACAACCCTCATAGAATATTCAAAACAGGATTACAATAACGAGATGTATTCACCAATTTAAATAAAGGATAGGCAGGAACTAGACTGCCCGCGGTGCCGCTTTGTGGACAAAGACTCCCATTGTTAGGGCCGAGAGACATGTATCTTGTCAGTATATGCATAATCTTGGTTGTAACTTAACAATTTACAAGCTCTACTTGGTGCTCTACCGTTCTCCCACCCCCTTCCCCCTCTCCTCTGCCATAGACGGCTTGGTTGTTTAGTAACAAAACCGAAGCGCTCCCAACTATAAGGGAAAAACAGACAGGGTTGGCTTAGATAGTTGACGACATGTTACCTATATTTCGTCAAACAATGTTTATTTAATACATGTTTAACAATAAATGTGCACAATGATCATTCAAATACATCATTGCAGTTGTTGGTTTGCTAGCTAGCGATTTTTGTTGTTGTTGTTGAAATATTAGCATAGACATGACATCAGTCAAAACAAGACATGGTGTCAAGAACAAGATAAAACTAGCTGAAACGAGCTGCCTAAGTTTCCCACATGGCAGCTACTCGCTGTTGTTGCGGCCATCCAGATTCCCAACAAGGCCATCCAGAATCACAACGAGGCCATCCAGAATCACAACGAGGCCATCCAGAATCACAACGAGGCCATCCAGAATCACAACGAGGCCATCCAGAATCACAACAAGGCCATCCAGAATCACAACGAGGCCATCCAGAATCACAACGAGGCCATCCAGATTCACAACAAGGCCATCCAGAATCACAACAAGGCCATCCAGATTCCCAACAAGGCCATCCAGAATCACAACAAGGCCATCCAGAATCACAACAAGGCCATCCAGAATCACAACAAGGCCATCCAGAATCACAACAAGGCCATCCAGAATCACAACAAGGCCATCCAGATTCCCAGCAAGGCCATCCAGAATCACAACAAGGCCATCCAGAATCACAACAAGGCCATCCAGAATCACAACAAGGCCATCCAGAATCACAACAAGGCCATCCAGATTCCCAACAAGGCCATCCAGATTCCCAACAAGGCCATCCAGAATCACAACAAGGCCATCCAGAATCACAACAAGGCCATCCAGAATCACAACAAGGCCATCCAGATTCACAACAAGGCCATCCAGAATCACAACAAGGCCATCCAGAATCACAACAAGGCCATCCAGAATCACAACAAGGCCATCCAGAATCACAACAAGGCCATCCAGAATCACAACAAGGCCATCCAGAATCCCAACAAGGCCATCCAGATTCCCAACAAGGCCATCCAGAATCACAACAAGGCCATCCAGAATCACAACAAGGCCATCCAGAATCACAACAAGGCCATCCAGAATCACAACAAGGCCATCCAGAATCACAACAAGGCCATCCAGAATCACAACAAGGCCATCCAGAATCACATCAAGGCCATCCAGAATCACAACAAGGCCATCCAGAATCACAACAAGGCCATCCAGAATCACAACAAGGCCATCCAGATTCCCAACAAGGCCATCCAGATTCCCAACAAGGCCATCCAGAATCACAACAAGGCCATCCAGAATCACAACAAGGCCATCCAGAATCACAACAAGGCCATCCAGAATCACAACAAGGCCATCCAGAATCACAGCAAGGCCATCCAGATTCCCAGCAAGGCCATCCAGAATCACAACAAGGCCATCCAGAATCACAACAAGGCCATCCAGAATCACAACAAGGCCATCCAGAATCACAACAAGGCCATCCAGAATCACAACAAGGCCATCCAGAATCACAACAAGGCCATCCAGATTCCCAACAAGGCCATCCAGAATCACAACAAGGCCATCCAGAATCACAACAAGGCCATCCAGAATCACAACAAGGCCATCCAGATTCACAACAAGGCCATCCAGATTCACAACAAGGCCATCCAGAATCACAACAAGGCCATCCAGAATCACAACAAGGCCATCCAGAATCCCAACAAGGCCATCCAGATTCACAACAAGGCCATCCAGAATCACAACAAGGCCATCCAGAATCACAACAAGGCCATCCAGAATCACAACAAGGCCATCCAGAATCACAACAAGGCCATCCAGAATCACAACAAGGCCATCCAGAATCACAACAAGGCCATCCAGAATCACAACAAGGCCATCCAGAATCACAACAAGGCCATCCAGAATCACAACAAGGCCATCCAGATTCCCAACAAGGCCATCCAGATTCCCAACAAGGCCATCCAGAATCACAACAAGGCCATCCAGAATCACAACAAGGCCATCCAGATTCACAACAAGGCCTATGTAACTTGGAGCTCATTTAATGTTGGTAATGATTGGATGGTCTACATTGTATCTGGCCATCCAGAATCACAACAACACACAGATTTTTTGCTCCATTGAAGCGATCACATCGTTTTCATGATGTTTTCAGCTAACCCGTTTATATGCACTGACTAAATCACTGGTTGATTAGTTAGTATGGTTTGGGTATTCCTCTTGAAGCTTGTATTTTTTGTATATTTACTCAATATTCTTGGTTCCACCTCTGAGCACAATAGCAATGATTTTATCTGTTGTGAGGTTTATCTTCCATATCAACTTTTAGATCTATGCAGATACACATCAAATGTACTCTGTAAACTAAGTTTGTTCCTCTGCATCAAACTGCATCCCATCATGTGTCAAAGGTAATAATGCTTCATTCTTATGGCATCTCATTGTGTCATGAAGTATCCCAGTGTCGTAGCCCAGCTGGAAGTCACTGTGTCACGGCCCAACCAGCTGGAAGTCACTGTACCACGGCCCAGCCAGCTGGAAGTCACTGTACCACGGTCCAACCAGCTGGAAGTCACTGTGTCACAGCCCAGCCAGCTGGAAGTCACTGTGTCACGGCCCAACCAGCTGGAAGTCACTGTGTCACGGCCCAGCCAGCTGGAAGTCACTGTGTCACGGCCCAACCAGCTGGAAGTCACTGTGTCACGGCCCAACCAGCTGGAAGGCACTGTACCACGGCCCAGTCAGCTGGAAGTCACTGTGTCACAGCCCAGCCAGCTGGAAGTCACTGTGTCACGGCCCAACCAGCTGGAAGTCACTGTGTCACGGCCCAGCCAGCTGGAAGTCACTGTGTCACGACCCAGCCAGCTGGAAGTCACTGCGTCACAGCCCAGCCAGGCCCCTGCTATGGCTGTATAAGTCTATGGGCTGTATCCACCTGGGCTGTATCCACCTGGGCTGTATAAGTCTATGGGCTGTATCCACCTGGGCTGTATCCACCTGGGCTGTATCCACCTGGGCTGTATAAGTCTATGGGCTGTATCCACCTGGGCTGTATAAGTCTATGGGCTGTATCCACCTGGGCTGTATAAGTCTATGGGCTGTATCCACCTGGGCTGTATAAGTCTATGGGCTGTATCCACCTGGGCTGTATCCACCTGGGCTGTATCCACCTGGGCTGTATAAGTCTATGGGCTGTATCCACCTGGGCTGTATCCACCTGGGCTGTATAAGTCTATGGGCTGTATCCACCTGGGCTGTATCCACCTGGGCTGTATAAGTCTATGGGCTGTATCCACCTGGGCTGTATCCACCTGGGCTGTATCCACCTGGGCTGTATCCACCTGGGCTGTATCCATATATCGGCTGTGTCCCAAAAGGCACCCTATTCCCAATATATTGTGCACTACTTTTGACCAGGGCCCTGAAAGATAGTGAGCTAAATAGGGATTCGGGTGTCATTTAGGGTGGCACGCCTGGTTGTCTCATCATCCGGTAAGGCTGATTGGATTAGGTAAAGCCTTGCCACTCGACCACGTAATGCCTCTGGTGTGTAGCGCCAGTTGATCAACCTCCCAGTGCTGGGTGGAGACTAATGGGGCTGTTCATACGATGGATGATTCCACCCTCATCGTAAGTGTCTCGCTGTAAACTGGTATTGGAATGTGAACTCATTATTCGATTAGCTAGGTTCTTTAGGGTGAATATATATATATATATATACAGTACCAGTCAAAAGTTTGGACACATCTACTCATTCAAGAGTGTTTTTCTTTCTTTATTTTTTTTACTATTTTCTACATTGTAGAATAATAGTGAAGACATCAAAACTATGAAATAACACATATGGAATCATGTAGTAACCACAAAAAGCGTTAAACAAATCTAAATCAATTTATATTTGAGATTCTTCAAAGTAGCCACCCTTTGCCTTGATTCCATATGTGTTATTTCATAGTTTTGATGTCTTCACTATTATTCTACAATGTAGAAAATTGTTTAAATAAATAAATAATAATAAAACCCTTGAATGAGTAGGTGTGTCCAAACTTTTAACTGGTACTCTGTGTGTGTATATATATATATATATTCCACAGGTGCTCTGGAGAATCATAGTAGCTACCTGTGTTTCCAGGGCAGGGTGCTGTGCTGATTGTCCCTATCTGTGTGTACAGAGCAGGGTGCTGTGCTGATTGTCTCTATCTGTGCATACAGGGAAGGGTGCTGTGCTGATTGTCCCTATCTGTGTGTACAGGGCAGGGTGCTGTTCTATGAAATAACTAACTAACCCTTTCTCTGCCTGTGTGTCCCTAAGGCAGGGTGCTGTCTGTCCTAACCCTGTCTCTGCCTGTGTATCCCTAAGGCAGGGTGCTGTGTGTCCTAACCCTGTCTCTGCCTGTGTATCCCTAAGGCAGGGTGCTGTCTGTCCTAACCCTGTCTCTGCCTGTGTATCCCTAAGGCAGGGTGCTGTCTGTCCTAACCCTGTCTCTGCCTGTGTCCCCAAGGCAGGGTGCTGTCTGTCCTAACCCTGTCTCTGCCCGTGTGTCCCTAAGGCAGGATGCTGTCTGTCCTAACCCTGTCTCTGCCTGTGTGTCCCTAAGGCAGGGTGCTGTCTGTCCTAACCCTGTCTCTGCCCGTGTGTCCCTAAGGCAGGGTGCTGTGCTATGGAGTATTTTGTCATTATGTGGTTCTCTCTCTATATATATATATATATATATATAAACTCAGCAAAAAAATTAATGTCCTCTCACTGTCAACTGTGTTTATTTTCAGCAAACTTACCATGTGTAAATATTTGTATGACCATGACAAGATTCAACAACTGAGACATAAACTGAACAAGTTCCACAGACATGTGACTAACAGAAATTGAATAATTTGTCCCTGAACAAAGGGGGGAGGGGGGGGTCAAAATCAAAAGTAACAGTCAGTATCTGGTGTGGCCACCAGCTGCATTAAGTACTGCAGTGCATCTCCTCCTCATGGACTGCATCAGATTTGCCAGTTCTTGCTGTGAGATTACCCCACACTTCCATCAAGGCACCTGCAAGTTCCCGGACATTTCTGGGGGGAATGGCCCTAGCCCTCACCCTCCGATCCAACAGGTCCCAGACGTGCTCAATGGATTTGAGATCCGGGCTCTTCGCTGGCCATGGCAGAACACTGACATTCCTGGCTTGCAGGAAATCACTCACAGAACGAGCAGTATGGCTGGTGGCATTGTCATGCTGGAGGGTCATGTCAGGATGAGCCTGCAGGAAGGGTACCACATGCGGGAGGAGGATGTCTTCCCTGTAACACACAGCGTTGAGACTGTCTGCAATGACAACAAGCTCAGTCCTATGATGCTGTGACACACCGCCCCAGACCATGACGGACCCTCCACCTCCAAATTGATCTCGCTCCATAGTACAGGCCTAAGGTGTAACGCTCATTCCTTCGACCATCACCCCCGTTGAGACAAAACCGTGACTCGTCAGTGAAGACTACTTTTTGCCAGTCCTGTCTGGTCCAGCGACGGTGGGTTTATGCCCACAGGCGATGTTGTTGCCGGTGATGTCTGGTGAGGACCTGCCTTACAAGGCCTCAGTCCAGCCTCTCTCAGCCTATTGGAGACAGTCTGAGCACTGATGGAGGGATCAGTGCGTTCCTGGTGTAACTCAGACAGTTGTTGTTGCCATCCTGTACCTGTCCTGCAGGTGTGATGTTCGGATGTACCGATCCTGTGCAGGTGTTGTTACACGTGGTCTGCCACTGTGAGGATGATCAGCTGTCCGTCCTGTCTCCCTGTAGCGCTGTCTTAGGCGTCTCACAGTATGGACATTGCAATTTATTGCCCTGGCCACATCTGCAGTCCTCATGCCTCAGGTACATTCATGCAGATGAGCAGGGACCCTGGGCATCTTTCTTTTGGTGTTTTTCAGAGTCAGTAGAAAGGCCTCTTTAGTGTCCGAAGTTTTCATAACTGTGACCTTAATTGCCTACCGTCTGTAAGTGTCTTAACGACCGTTCCACAGGTGCATGTTCATTAATTGTTAATGGTTTATTGAACAAGCATGGAAAACTGTTTTTAAACCCTTTACAATGAAGATCTGTGAAGTTATTTGGATTTTTACAAATTATCTTTGAAAGACAGGGTCCTGAAAAATGGACGTTTCTTTTTTTGCTGAGTTTATATATATATCTATAGAGGGAGGGAGAGGGGTAGGAGAGAGAGAGAGATCTTTATCTCACTCTCTTTGTGTGGTCAGGAAAGGGTGCTGTCCTATAACTATGCTAACTGTCTTTTTTTTTTACCTTTATTTAACTAGGCGAGTCAGTTAAGAACAAATTCTTATTTTCAATGACGACCTAGGAACAGTGGGTTAACTGCCTGTTCAGGGGCAGAACGACAGATTTGTACCTTGTCAGCTCGGGGATTTGAACTTCCGGTTACTAGCCCAACGCTCTAACCACTAGGCCAGTAGGGTGCTGTCCTATAACTGTGCTAACTCTGTCTCCGGGGCAGGGTGCTGTCCTATAACTGTGCTAACTGTCTCCAGGGCAGGGTGCTGTCCTAAAACTGTGCTAACTCTGTCTGTCCAGGGCAGGGTGCTGTCTGTTCTAACCCTGTCTCTATCTTTACCTGTCTGTCCAGGGCAGGGTGCTGTCCTATGGGATGGATGACGGCCAGCAGGATCAGTACGAGGAGCGTCTGAAGGAGGTCTTTGAGAGTTTCGACGCCAGCGGCGCCGGATCGCTGTGCCCCGAGGAGCTATCTGACCTGTGCCAGGCCCTGCACCTGGAGGATTCCACCCCCACACTGCTCCATGCCCTGCTGCAGAACCAGGACAGACTCACTGGCAGGGTAAGCCCCTACACCTGGGCCTGTTCATTAAGGTTGGAAGAGAGAACGGACTCAAACAGGGAGGGACTACCAGAACTTGTCTAATAAGAAACACCTGTTTAAAAAAAAAAATGTTTTCAATTTGCTACGTTTTGCAATGGTTTTGCAATGGTGTGCACTAATGAATACGACCCTGCTACAACTCAGGATATGGTCAGCTTTAAGTTAGTGTTAATGTTAACTAACGTTAACTAACTGGTGTTGTTAGTTCGCTGGCAGTGTAAACCCCCTCCCCCGGCCACAGCTCAGGATATAGGATATACTCTGTCTTCATCTTTTTGCGTAACGCTGTGGTTGAATGAACCAGGGTTGGAGAGTGAGGTAGTGATAGTGTTTACGGCGTCCAATCAAAAAAATAGTGTTTACGGCGTCCAATCAAAAAATAGTGTTTACGGCGTCCAATCAAAAAATAGTGTTTACGGCGTCCAATCAAAAAATAGTGTTTACGGCGTCCAATCAAAAAATAGTGTTTACGGCGTCCAATCAAAAAATAGTGTTTACGGCGTCCAATCAAAAAATAGTGTTTACGGCGTCCAATCAAAAAATAGTGTTTACGGCGTCCAATCAAAAAATAGTGTTTACGGCGTCCAATCAAAAAATAGTGTTTATGGCGTCCAATCAAAAAATAGTGTTAAATGCGTCCAATCAAAAAATAGTGTTTACGGCGTCCAATCAAAAGCACGCACAACAAAATAATAATCCTCTTTTACGAAAACCAATGGTCCAAACCTCATGTCTTCATCATAATCCGTTCAACAGTTTCTACCCTTGTAGGAAGGGCCAGAAGTAGGGTGACTAAGTCAATGGAGGCCATAGGAAAAAAAGGGGACAAAAAATCAGGAAAATTGCATCAGCGAGGATGGATTCTGTGGGAGAATACAGGCTACCTGACAGGCTCACTCGCCCGTTGAACTACTCCTCTTTCTTCTCAAATTCTCAGGACATAAAACAATGAAGATAGAGGTGAGATGGACATCGATTTTGAGACAGGACATAAACAAAAAAGTTTGGACAAACCTACTCATTTCCTACTCATTTTATAAACTATGTTCTACATTGTAGAATGATAATGAAGACATCAAAACTATGAAATAACACATATATGGAATCATGTAGTAAGCCAAAAAAGTGTTAAACAAATCAAAATATATTTTATATTTTAAATTCTTCAAAGTAGCCACCCTTTGCCTTGATGACAGATTTTGCACACTCTTGGTATTCTCTCAACCAGCTTCATGAGGTAGTCACCTGGAATGCATTTCAATTAACAGGTGAGCCTTCTTAAAAGTTAATTTGTGGAATTTCCTTCTTAATGCATTTGAGCCAATCAGTTGTGTTGTGACACGGTAGGGGTGGTATACAGAAGATAATCCTATTGGGTAAAAGACCAAGTCCATATTATGGCAAGAACAGCTCAAATAAGCAAAGAGAAATGACAGTCCATCATTACTTTAAGACGTGAAGGTCAGTCAATACGAAACATTTCAAGAACTTTGAACATTTCTTCAAGTGCAGTCGCAAAACCACCAAGCACTATGATAAAACTGGCTCTCGTGGCCTTCATGCTGCAAATAAATCACTACTAAAAGACACCAATAAGAAGAAAAGACTTGCTTGGGCCAAGAAACACAAGGAATGACAATAACCCAACACACCTCCAGGCTGTTTAAGGGCTATTTGACCAAGAAGGAAAGTGATCGAGTGCTGCATCAGATGACCTGGCCTCCACAATCACCCGACCTCAACCTAATTGAGATGGTTTGGATGAGTTGGACTGCAGAGTGAAGGAAAAGCAGTCAACAAGTGCTCAGTATATGTGGGAACTCCTTCAAGACTGTTGGAAAAGCATTCCAAGAGTGTGCAAAGTTGTCATCAAGGCGAAGGGTGGATACTTTGAAGAATCTCAAATATAAAATCTATTTTGATTTTTTAACACTTTTTTTGGTTATATGTGTTATATCATAGTGTTGATGACTTCACTATTGTTTCTACAATGTAGAAAATAGTAAAAATAAAGAACAACCCTGGAATGAGTAGGCGTGTCCAAACTTTTGACTGGTACAGTAGTATTTTCTTATTTGTGTATATGCTTTTCATATTCATTTGAGAGTCCTGTTCTTTTTCGAAGATTTCTCACCAACACAACGCAAATCTCTGTGAAATGTCAACGGAGCACTGAGCTTGGTCATTTCAAAGGCATTTTACATTTAATTCAGCTTGTGTCATGCAAATTTATCCTTTTTGCTAATAAATGTTGGGTGAGAAAAGCATCAGTAGAAACCCATTTAACTTGTATTTTCTATTTGGTAAATGGTCATTTAACCGCAAAAAAAGGTATGTTTATGGGCACTACGTCATCACACACAGCCTTTAATCGGTAACAAGGCAATTGGATAGAAACAACATCTCTGATGGGGAAATGGGCACATTATTTTTATGCAAATATTTTGAATATTTGCATTTAAATATGTTGCCAATTGGATGGAAACCGAGCGGATGTTCATGATAGGTTAAAGAATGACCCCGCTGAACGATTCAGAACATGAATAATCATATTTATTTTCATTAGAATCTGTAGAATCACAAGCCTACTGTACAGCAGACTACCATATGAGGTGAAGTTGTTCAGTGTAGCTCTTGTCTATGTTTTTGTAATGGGATACAGGCTCTGTGTTTAGTTGGATACAGACTGTGTGTTTAATGGGATACAGGCTCTGTGTTTAGTGGGTACAGGCTGTGTGTTTAGTTGGATACAGGTTCTGTGTTTAGTGAGATACAGGCTGTGTGTTTAATGGGATACAGGCTGTGTGTTTAGTGAGATACAGACTGTGTGTTTAATGGGATACAGACTGTGTGTTTAGTGGGATACAGGCTGTGTGTTTAGTGAGATACAGACTGTGTGTTTAATGGGATACAGGCTGTGTGTTTAGTTGGATACAGACTGTGTGTTTAATGGGATACAGGCTGTGTGTTTAGTGAGATACAGGCTGTGTGTTTAGTGAGATACAGGCTGTGTGTTTAATGGGATACAGGCTGTGTGTTTAGTGGGATACAGGCTGTGTGTTTGATGGGATACAGGCTGTGTGTTTAGTGGGATATAGACTGTGTGTTTAGTGGGATACAGGCTGTGTGTTTAATGGGATACAGGCTGTGTGTTTAGTGAGATACAGGCTGTGTGTTTAGTGGGATACAGGCTGTGTGTTTAGTGGGATACAGGCTGTGTGTTTAGTGGGATACAGGCTGTGTGTTTAATGGGATACAGACTGTGTGTTTAGTGGGTTACAGGCTGTGTGTTTAGTGTGATACAGGCTGTGTGTTTAATGGGTTACAGGCTGTGTGTTTAGTGGGATACAGGCTGTGTGTTTAGTGGGATACAGACTGTGTGTTTAATGGGATACAGGCTGTGTGTTTAGTTGGATACAGACTGTGTGTTTAATGGGATACAGGCTGTGTGTTTAGTGAGATACAGACTGTGTGTTTAATGGGATACAGGCTGTGTGTTTAGTGGGATACAGGCTGTGTGTTTAGTGAGATACAGGCTGTGTGTTTAGTGAGATACAGGCTGTGTGTTTAGTGGGATACAGGCTGTGTGTTTAGTGGGATACAGGCTGTGTGTTTAGTGAGATACAGACTGTGTGTTTAATGGGATACAGGCTGTGTGTTTAATGGGTTACAGGCTGTGTGTTTAATGGGATACAGGCTGTGTGTTTAGTGAGATACAGGCTGTGTGTTTAGTGGGATACAGGCTGTGTGTTTAGTGGGATACAGGCTGTGTGTTTAGTGAGATACAGGCTGTGTGTTTAGTGGGATATAGACTGTGTGTTTAGTGGGATACAGGCTGTGTGTTTAGTGAGATACAGACTGTGTGTTTAATGGGATACAGGCTGTGTGTTTAATGGGTTACAGGCTGTGTGTTTAATGGGATACAGGCTGTGTGTTTAGTGAGATACAGGCTGTGTGTTTAGTGAGATACAGGCTGTGTGTTTAGTGGGATATAGACTGTGTGTTTAGTGGGATACAGGCTGTGTGTTTAGTGAGATACAGGCTGTGTGTTTAGTGGGATATAGGCTGTGTGTTTAATGGGTTACAGGCTGTGTGTTTAATGGGATACAGGCTGTGTGTTTAGTGAGATACAGGCTGTGTGTTTAGTGGGATATAGACTGTGTGTTTAGTGGGATACAGGCTGTGTGTTTAATGGGTTACAGGCTGTGTGTTTAGTGAGATACAGGCTGTGTGTTTAGTGGGATACAGGCTGTGTGTTTAGTGGGATACAGGCTGTGTGTTTAGTGGGATACAGACTGTGTGTTTAGTGGGATACAGGCTGTGTGTTTAGTGGGATACAGACTGTGTGTTTAGTGGGATACAGACTGTGTGTTTAGTGGGATACAGGTTGTGTGTATAGTGGGATACAGGCTGTGTGTTTAGTGGGATACAGGCTGTGTGTTTAGTGGGATACAGACTGTGTGTTTAGTGGGATACAGGCCGTGTGTTTAGTGGGATACAGGCTGTGTGTATAGTGGGATACAGGCTGTGTGTTTAGTGGGATACAGGCTCTGTGTTTAGTGGGATACAGGTTTACCTTTCTGGGCTCTACTCCTATCCTCAGAGAGCAGCTCTGGTCTGACTCTATAGGGTGGGTGTCCCAGAAGCCAGTCAGCCAGGGAGCCAGTCAACCAGGGAGCCAGTCAACCAGGGAGCCAGTCAGCCAATCAACCAGGGTGCCGGTCAACCAGGAAGCCAGTCAACCAGGGAGCCAGTCAGCCAATCAACCAGGGAGCCGGTCAACCAGGGAGCCAGTCAGCCAGGGAGCCAGTCAGCCAGGGTGCCAGTCAGCCAGGGTGCCAGTCAGCCAGGGTGCCAGTCAACCAGGGAGCCCGTCAACCAGGGAGCCAGTCAGCCAGGGTGCCAGTCAGCCAGGGTGCCAGTCAGCCAGGGAGCCAGTCAGCCAGGGAACCAGTCAGCCAGGGAACCAGTCAGCCAGGGAGCCAGTCAGCCAGGGAACCAGTCAGCCAGGGAACCAGTCAGCCAGGGAACCAGGGCCAGTCTCCTGGTGCTTTGTTAGCCGTCTTGTTTTTGAGAGAAATTAGATCCTTTCATTGGCCTTCTCATCCCGGTGTCTGTTGTCATAACAACCAGGCTAATCAACATTCACAAGTGAAGTGTGTCTGTTTGAGAGGGTGCTTGATGAGGAAAATTCCCCCCTTGCTTTGTTCGGCCTGAAATAGGAATGACATTGGTTAAATATTTTGTTATCGTGTATCCTCCATGTCTGGTCAAAAATAAAATATCGCTTCAATTTTATTAATGGTAAAATTTACTCATTCACGCTGCCCTCCACCAAAATTTGTCAGGTAGCCTCTGGGTTGCTTTGTATGGTTGGGTGGATGGATTCCCCCAAAATAAGCCCACATTTCTCATAACTAGAGGTGTGACAGTTCACCAAACCCAGGTACGTATTGCGGTTTTGAGGTCACGGTTTGGTTACGGTACAGCGGGGAAATGAAATGCCAACCGTTACTGGAGTTAATTTTAGATTTATTTGGTAAAAGACGCAAACTAAAAAGCACCCTATTTGTGTCCCAAGTTCAGCTTCTGTGACAGCATTCACAGTGTTCCCATTGTCTGTTGTGACAGCATTCACAGTGTTCCTGGCATTGTCTGTTGTGACAGCATTCACAGTGTTCCCATTGTCTGTTGTGACAGCATTCACAGTGTTCCCATTGTCTGTTGTGACAGCATTCACAGTGTTCCCATTGTCTGTTGTGACAGCATTCACAGTGTTCCTGGCATTGTCTGTTGTGACAGCATTCACAGTGTTCCCATTGTCTGTTGTGACAGCATTCACAGTGTTCCCATTGTCTGTTGTGACAGCATTCACAGTGTTCCTGGCATTGTCTGTTGTGACAGCATTCACTATCAGGGCGCGAGGCTATCAGGGTGCGAGGCAGGCTGTTGCTGAGTGACTGAGTGAGTGATAGAGAGGGGGAGGGTGTGTGTGTGTTGACCTCAGTCATTGGTGTTGAGAGTTGTATCCTGACCTCCACCCCACCCCACCCCACCCCACCCCCCAGTCTTACCAATCATTATTAGAACCAACACAGCAAGGGTGAACAACTGAGAAATAATCGGGACAGTTCTAACAGACTCTGGGATAGTTCTAACAGACTATGGGACAGTTCTAACAGACTATGGGACAGTTCTAACAGACTATGGGACAGTTCTAACAGACTATGGGACAGTTCTAACAGACTATGGGACAGTTCTAACAGACTATGGGACAGTTCTAACTGACTCTGGGACAGTTCTAACAGACTATGGGACAGTTCTAACTGACTCTGGGACAGTTCTAACAGACTATGGGACAGTTCTAACAGACTCTGGGACAGTTCTAACAGACTGGGACAGTTCTAACAGACTCTGGGACAGTTCTAACTGACTCTGGGACAGTTCTAACAGACTGGGACAGTTCTAACAGACTGGGACAGTTCTAACAGACTCTGGGACAGTTCTAACAGACTCTGGGACAGTTCTAACAGACTCTGGGACAGTTCTAACAGACTATGGGACAGTTCTAACAGACTGGGACAGTTCTAACAGACTCTGGGACAGTTCTAACTGACTCTGGGACAGTTCTAACAGACTGGGACAGTTCTAACAGACTGGGACAGTTCTAACAGACTCTGGGACAGTTCTAACAGACTCTGGGACAGTTCTAACAGACTCTGGGACAGTTCTAACAGACTATGGGACAGTTCTAACAGACTGGGACAGTTCTAACAGACTCTGGGACAGTTCTAACAGACTCTGGGACAGTTCTAACTGACTCTGGGACAGTTCTAACAGACTGGGACAGTTCTAACAGACTCTGGGACAGTTCTAACAGACTGGGACAGTTCTAACAGACTCTGGGACAGTTCTAACAGACTCTGGGACAGTTCACCAAACCCAGGTACGTATTGCGGTTTTGAGGTCACGGTTTGGTTACGGTACAGCGGGGAAATGAAATGCCAACCGTTACTGGAGTTAATTTTAGATTTATTTGGTAAAAGACGCAAAACTAAAAAGCACCCTATTTGTGTCCCAAGTTCAGCTTCTGTGACAGCATTCACAGTGTTCCCATTGTCTGTTGTGACAGCATTCACAGTGTTCCCATTGTCTGTTGTGACAGCATTCACAGTGTTCCTGGCATTGTCTGTTGTGACAGCATTCACAGTGTTCCCATTGTCTGTTGTGACAGCATTCACAGTGTTCCCATTGTCTGTTGTGACAGCATTCACAGTGTTCCCATTGTCTGTTGTGACAGCATTCACAGTGTTCCCATTGTCTGTTGTGACAGCATTCACAGTGTTCCTGGCATTGTCTGTTGTGACAGCATTCACAGTGTTCCCATTGTCTGTTGTGACAGCATTCACAGTGTTCCCATTGTCTGTTGTGACAGCATTCACAGTGTTCCCATTGTTTGTCTGTTGTGACAGCATTCACAGTGTTCCCATTGTCTGTTGTGACAGCATTCACAGTGTTCCTGGCATTGTCTGTTGTGACAGCATTCACAGTGTTCCCATTGTCTGTTGTGACAGCATTCACAGTGTTCCCATTGTCTGTTGTGATAGCATTCACAGTGTTCCTGGCATTGTCTGTTGTGACAGCATTCACAGTGTTCCCATTGTCTGTTGTGACAGCATTCACAGTGTTCCCATTGTCTGTTGTGACAGCATTCACAGTGTTCCCATTGTCTGTTGTGACAGCATTCACAGTGTTCCTGGCATTGTCTGTTGTGACAGCATTCACAGTGTTCCTGGCATTGTCTGTTGTGACAGCATTCACAGTGTTCCCATTGTCTGTTGTGACAGCATTCACAGTGTTCCCATTGTCTGTTGTGACAGCATTCACAGTGTTCCCATTGTCTGTTGTGATAGCATTCACAGTGTTCCTGGCATTGTCTGTTGTGACAGCATTCACAGTGTTCCTGGCATTGTCTGTTGTGACAGCATTCACAGTGTTCCTGGCATTGTCTGTTGTGACAGCATTCACAGTGTTCCTGGCATTGTCTGTTGTGACAGCATTCACAGTGTTCCTGGCATTGTCTGTTGTGACAGCATTCACAGTGTTCCCATTGTCTGTTGTGACAGCATTCACAGTGTTCCCATTGTCTGTTGTGACAGCATTCACAGTGTTCCTGGCATTGTCTGTTGTGACAGCATTCACAGTGTTCCCATTGTCTGTTGTGATAGCATTCACAGTGTTCCTGGCATTGTCTGTTGTGACAGCATTCACAGTGTTCCTGGCATTGTCTGTTGTGACAGCATTCACAGTGTTCCTGGCATTGTCTGTTGTGACAGCATTCACAGTGTTCCTGGCATTGTCTGTTGTGACAGCATTCACAGTGTTCCTGGCATTGTCTGTTGTGACAGCATTCACAGTGTTCCCATTGTCTGTTGTGACAGCATTCACAGTGTTCCCATTGTCTGTTGTGACAGCATTCACAGTGTTCCTGGCATTGTCTGTTGTGACAGCATTCACAGTGTTCCTGGCATTGTCTGTTGTGACAGCATTCACAGTGTTCCTGGCATTGTCTGTTGTGACAGCATTCACAGTGTTCCTGGCATTGTCTGTTGTGACAGCATTCACAGTGTTCCTGGCATTGTCTGTTGTGACAGCATTCACTATCAGGGCGCGAGGCTATCAGGGCGCGAGGCAGGCTGTTGCTGAGTGACTGAGTGAGTGATAGAGAGGGGGAGGGTGTGTGTGTGTTGACCACAGTCATTGGTGTTGAGAGTTGTATCCTGACCCCACCACCCCCCCACCCCACCCCCCCAGTCTTACCAATCATTATTAGAACCAACACAGCAAGGGTGAACAACTGAGAAATAATCGGGACAGTTCTAACAGACTCTGGGACAGATCTAACAGACTCTGGGACAGTTCTAACTGACTCTGGGACAGATCTAACAGACTCTGGGACAGTTCTAACTGACTCTGTGACAGTTCTAACAGACTCTGGGACAGTTCTAACAGACTCTGGGACAGTTCTAACTGACTCTGGGACAGTTCTAACAGACTGGGACAGTTCTAACTGACTCTGGGACAGTTCTAACAGACTCTGGGACAGTTCTAACAGACTGGGACAGTTCTAACTGACTCTGGGACAGTTCTAACAGACTCTGGGACAGTTCTAACTGACTATGGGACAGTTCTAACGTACTCTGGGACAGTTCTAACTGACTGGGACAGTTCTAACTGACTGGGACAGTTCTAACAGACTATGGGACAGTTCTAACGTACTCTGGGACAGTTCTAACGTACTCTGGGACAGTTCTAACAGACTCTGGGACAGTTCTAACAGACTGGGACAGTTCTAACAGACTCTGGGACAGTTCTAACAGACTCTGGGACAGTTCTAACAGACTCTGGGACAGTTCTAACAGACTGGGACAGTTCTAACAGACTATGGGACAGTTCTAACGTACTCTGGGACAGTTCTAACGTACTCTGGGACAGTTCTAACAGACTCTGGGACAGTTCTAACAGACTGGGACAGTTCTAACAGACTCTGGGACAGTTCTAACAGACTCTGGGACAGTTCTAACTGACTATGGGACAGTTCTAACGTACTCTGGGACAGTTCTAACTGACTGGGACAGTTCTAACTGACTGGGACAGTTCTAACAGACTCTGGGACAGTTCTAACAGACTGGGACAGTTCTAACAGACTCTGGGACAGTTCTAACAGACTCTGGGACATTTCTAACTGACTGGGACAGTTCTAACTGACTGGGACAGTTCTAACAGACTGGGACAGTTCTAACAGACTCTGGGACAGTTCTAACAGACTCTGGGACAGTTCTAACTGACTGGGACAGTTCTAACTGACTGGGACAGTTCTAACAGACTCTGGGACAGTTCTAACAGACTGGGACAGTTCTAACAGACTCTGGGACAGTTCTAACTGACTCTGTGACAGTTCTAACAGACTCTGGGACAGTTCTAACTGACTCTGTGACAGTTCTAACAGACTCTGGGACAGTTCTAACTGACTCTGGGACAGTTCTAACAGACTCTGGGACAGTTCTAACAGACTCTGGGACAGTTCTAACAGACTCTGGGACAGTTCTAACAGACTCTGGGACAGTTCTAACAGACTGGGACAGTTCTAACAGACTCTGGGACAGTTCTAACAGACTGGGACAGTTCTAACTGACTCTGGGACAGTTCTAACAGACTCTGGGACAGTTCTAACTGACTCTGGGACAGTTCTAACAGACTGGGACAGTTCTAACAGACTCTGGGACAGTTCTAACTGACTGGGACAGTTCTAACAGACTCTGGGACAGTTCTAACTGACTCTGGGACAGTTCTAACAGACTGGGACAGTTCTAACAGACTGGGACAGTTCTAACAGACTCTGGGACAGTTCTAACAGACTGGGACAGTTCTAACTGACTGGGACAGTTCTAACAGACTGGGACAGTTCTAACAGACTCTGGGACAGTTCTAACAGACTCTGGGACAGTTCTAACAGACTCTGGGACAGTTCTAACAGACTGGGACAGTTCTAACAGACTCTGGGACAGTTCTAACAGACTCTGGGACAGTTCTAACAGACTGGGACAGTTCTAACTGACTATGGGACAGTTCTAACTGACTCTGGGACAGTTCTAACTGACTCTGGGACAGTTCTAACTGACTCTGGGACAGTTCTAACTGACTCTGGGACAGTTCTAACTGACTCTGGGACAGTTCTAACTGACTCTGGGACAGTTCTAACTGACTCTGGGACAGTTCTAACAGACTGGGACAGTTCTAACAGACTCTGGGACAGTTCTAACAGACTGGGACAGTTCTAACAGACTCTGGGACAGTTCTAACAGACTCTGGGACAGTTCTAACAGACTCTGGGACAGTTCTAACTGACTCTGTGACAGTTCTAACAGACTCTGGGACAGTTCTAACAGACTGGGACAGTTCTAACAGACTCTGGGACAGTTCTAACAGTCTCTGGGACAGTTCTAACAGACTCTGGGACAGTTCTAACTGACTCTGTGACAGTTCTAACTGACTCTGTGACAGTTCTAACAGACTCTGGGACAGTTCTAACAGACTCTGGGACAGATCTAACAGACTCTGGGACAGTTCTAACAGACTGGGACAGTTCTAACAGACTCTGGGACAGTTCTAACAGACTCTGGGACAGATCTAACAGACTCTGGGACAGTTCTAACAGACTGGGACAGTTCTAACAGACTCTGGGACAGTTCTAACTGACTGGGACAGTTCTAACTGACTCTGGGACAGTTCTAACTGACTGGGACAGTTCTAACAGACTGGGACAGTTCTAACAGACTCTGTGACAGTTCTAACAGACTCTGGGACAGTTCTAACAGACTCTGTGACAGTTCTAACTGACTCTGTGACAGTTCTAACAGACTCTGGGACAGTTCTAACTGACTCTGGGACAGTTCTAACAGACTCTGGGACCGTTCTAACAGACTGGGACAGTTCTAACAGACTCTGGGACAGTTCTAACTGACTGGGACAGTTCTAACAGACTCTGGGACCGTTCTAACAGACTGGGACAGTTCTAACAGACTCTGTGACAGTTCTAACAGACTCTGGGACAGTTCTAACTGACTCTGGGACAGATCTAACAGACTCTGGGACAGTTCTAACAGACTGGGACAGTTCTAACAGACTCTGGGACAGTTCTAACTGACTGGGACAGTTCTAACAGACTCTGGGACCGTTCTAACAGACTGGGACAGTTCTAACAGACTCTGGGACAGTTCTAACAGACTCTGGGACAGTTCTAACAGACTCTGGGACAGTTCTAACAGACTCTGGGACAGTTCTAACATACTGGGACAGTTCTAACAGACTGGGACAGTTCTAACAGACTCTGGGACAGTTCTAACTGACTCTGGGACAGTTCTAACAGACTCTGGGACCGTTCTAACAGACTGGGACAGTTCTAACAGACTGGGACAGTTCTAACAGACTCTGGGACAGTTCTAACAGACTCTGGGACAGTTCTAACAGACTGGGACAGTTCTAACAGACTCTGGGACAGTTCTAACTGACTGGGACAGTTCTAACTGACTCTGGGACAGTTCTAACAGACTCTGGGACAGTTCTAACTGACTGGGACAGTTCTAACTGACTCTGGGACAGTTCTAACAGACTCTGGGACCGTTCTAACATAAGCCTAAGATCACCACGCGCAATGCCGAGCGTCGGCTGGAGTGGTGTAAAGCTCGCCGCCATTGGACTCTGGAGCAGTGGAAACACGTTCTCTGGAGTGATGAATCACACTTCACCATCTGGCAGTCCGATGGACGAATCTGGGTTTGTTTGGTCTGGGGCTGTTTTTCATGGTTCAGGCCTCTTAGTTCCAGTGAAGGGAAATCTTAACACTACAGCATACAATTACATTCTAGATGATTCTGTGCTTCCAACTTTGTGGCAACAGTTTGGGGAAGGCCCTTTCCTGTTTCAGCATGACAATGCCCCCATGCACAAAGTGAGGTCTATACAGAAATGGTTTGTCGAGATCGGTGTGGAAGAACTTGACTGGCCTGCACAGAGCCCTGACCTCAACCCCATCGACCACCTTTGGGATGAATTAGAACGCGGACTGCAAGCCAGGCCTTATCGCCCAACATCAGTACCCAACCTTACTAATGTTCTTGTGGCTGAATGGAAGCAAGTCCCCGCAGCAATGTTCCAACATTTAGTAGAAAGCCTTCCCAGAAGAGTGGAGGCTGTTATAGCAGCAAAGAGGGGACCAATTCCATATTAATGCCCATGATTTTGGATTGAGATGTTCAACGACCTACCCCTCAACAATAAACATGTCATCCAGGGACTCCCACCTCCTCCTCCCTAGATTTGTCATCCAGGGACACCTCCCTCCTCCTCCTCCCTAGACATGTCATCCAGGGACACCCTCCTCCTCCTCCCTAGACATATCGTCCAGGGACACCCCCCTCCTCCTCCTCCTCCCTAGACATGTCATCCAGGGACACCTCCCTCCTCCTCCTCCCTAGACATGTCATCCAGGGACACCTCCCTCCTCCTCCTCCCTAGACATGTCATCCAGGGACACCCTCCTCCTCCTCCCTAGACATATCGTCCAGGGACACCTCCCTCTCCTCCACCTCCCTAGACATATCGCCCAGGGACACCTCCCTCTCCTCCACCTCCCTAGACATATCGTCCAGGGACACCTCCCTCTCCTCCACCTCCCTAGACATGTCATCCAGGGACACCCCCCTCTCCTCCACCTCCCTAGACATATCGTCCAGGGACACCCCCCTCTCCTCCACCTCCCTAGACATATCGTCCAGGGACACCCCTCTCCTCCACCTCCCTAGACATATCGTCCAGGGACACCCCCCTCTCCTCCACCTCCCTAGACATATCGTCCAGGGACACCCCCCTCTCCTCCACCTCCCTAGACATATCGTCCAGGGACACCCCCCTCTCCTCCACCTCCCTAGACATATCGTCCAGGGACACCCCCCTCTCCTCCACCTCCCTAGACATATCGTCCAGGGACACCCCCCTCTCCTCCACCTCCCTAGACATATCGTCCAGGGACACCTCCCGCTCTCCTCCACCTCCCTAGACATATCGTCCAGGGACACCCCCGCTCCTCCACCTCCCTAGACATATCGTCCAGGGACACCCCCTCTCCTCCACCTCCCTAGACATATCGTCCAGGGACACCTCCCTCTCCTCCACCTCCCTAGACATATCGTCCCAGGGACACCTCCCCCTCTCCTCCACCTCCCCTAGACATATCGTCCAGGGACACCTCCCTCTCCTCCACCTCCCTAGACATATCGTCCAGGGACACCTCCCTCTCCTCCACCTCCCTAGACATATCGCCCAGGGACACCTCCCCTCTCCTCCACCTCCCTCCGCCCAGGACACCCCCCCTCCACCTCCCTAGACATATCGTCCAGGGACACCTCCCTCTCCTCCACCTCCCTAGACATATCGTCCAGGGACACCTCCCTCCTCCTCCTCCCTAGACATATCGTCCAGGGACACCTCCCTCTCCTCCACCTCCCTAGACATATCGTCCAGGGACACCTCCCTCTCCTCCACCTCCCTAGACATATCGTCCAGGGACACCTCCCTCTCCTCCACCTCCCTAGACATGTCATCCAGGGACACCTCCCTCCTCCTCCTCCCTAGACATATCGCCCAGGGACACCTCCCTCTCCTCCACCTCCCTAGACATATCGTCCAGGGACACCTCCCTCTCCTCCACCTCCCTAGACATATCGCCCAGGGACACCCCCTCTCCTCCACCTCCCTAGACATATCGTCCAGGGACACCTCCCTCTCCTCCACCTCCCTAGACATATCGTCCAGGGACACCTCCCTCTCCTCCACCTCCCTAGACATATCGTCCAGGGACACCTCCCTCTCCTCCACCTCCCTAGACATATCGTCCAGGGACACCTCCCTCTCCTCCACCTCCCTAGACATATCGTCCAGGGACACCTCCCGTCCTCCATCCTGCATTCACAGGATTCAATGCAATTCAATGTTAGGAATTTCATGACCAATATTTTATCATCTCAGTAATGTTTTGTCTTTCCCTGTTCATGTTATATTGTGGGAAAACAATCAGAAAAACTGTTGTGTCTCATTGCAAAATGTTGTATTTTGCGTTGCAGGTTGGTTTTGAGCAGTTCAAGAATGCCCTGATTCTGGTGTTGTCAACGAGCATAGTAGCAACACCTGCGCCCAGTCAGGAGACAGCGCGTGCTTCTCTATCACCAGGTAAGGACGGAGTGGATTTGTGAAACATGTCACTTTTCAACGGTATAGCTTCCTCGATTCACAAACCCTCATTGGTCCTTGATCTCACGTCCTCTGTCTCCCAAGCATGTGACCTCTCTCTCTCTCTCTCTCACTTGACAACGCCTTAGCTTTTAGGAGAAACCTGCATCACTCTTGTCAACAGACCTCGGTGCTTATTATTGAATGTACAGTGGGAAGAAAATAGTTATGTGAACCCTTTAGAATTACCTGGATTTCTGCATAAACTGGTCATAATATGTTATCTGCTCTTCATCTTGGTCACAACAATAGACAAACACAGTCTGCTTAAACTAATAACACACAAACAATTATAAATGTTCATGTCTTTATTTAACACTCTGTGTAAACATTCACAGTGCAGGGTGGAAAAAGTATGTGAACCCTTGGATTTAATAACTGGTTGACCCTCCTTTGGCAGCAATAACCTCAACCAAACCTTTTCTGTAGTTGCGGATCAGACCTGCACATTTTGGACCATTCCTCTTTACAAAACTGTTTCAGTTCAGCAATATTCTTGGGGTGTCTGGTGTGAACTGCTGTCTTGAGGTCATGCCACAGCATCTCAATCAGGTTGAGGTCAGGACTCTGACTGGGCCACTCTGGAAGGCGTATTTTCTTCTGTTCAAGCCATTTTGTTGTTACATCTGTCTAATGTGTCGTTGTCCTGTTGCATCACCCAACTTCTGTTGAGCTTCAATTGGCGGAAAGATAGCCTTACATTCTCCTGCAAAATGTCTTGATAAACTTTGGAATGCAATTCTCCATCAGTGATAGCAAACTGTCCAGACCCTGAGGCAGCAAAGCAGCCCCAAACCATGATGCTATGGTACAGAACATAGAATATGGTACGGAACATAGAATATGGTACAGAACATAGAATATGGTACAGAACATAGAATATGGTACGGAACATAGAATATGGTACAGAACATGGAATATGGTACAGAACATAGAATATGGTACAGAACATAGAATATGGTATGGAATATGGTACAGAACATAGAATATGGTACAGAACATGGAATATGGTACAGAACATAGAATATGGTACAGAACATAGAATATGGTATGGAATATGGTACAGAACATAGAATATGGTATGGAATATGGTACAGAACATAGAATATGGTATGGAATATGGTACAGAACATGGAATATGGTACAGAACATGGAATATGGTACAGAACATAGAATATGGTATGGAATATGGTACAGAACATAGAATATGGTATGGAATATGGTACAGAACATAGAATATGGTACAGAACATGGAATATGGTACAGAACATAGAATATGGTACAGAACATAGAATATGGTATGGAATATGGTACAGAACATAGAATATGGTATGGAATATGGTACAGAACATAGAATATGGTACAGAACATGGAATATGGTACAGAACATGGAATATGGTACAGAACATAGAATATGGTACAGAACATGGAATATGGTACAGAACATGGAATATGGTACAGAATATAGAATATGGTACAGAACATAGAATATGGTACAGAACATAGAATATGGTACAGAACATAGAATATGGTACAGAACATAGAATATGGTACAGAACATAGAATATGGTATGGAATATGGTACAGAACATAGAATATGGTACAGAACATAGAATATGGTACAGAACATAGAATATGGTACGGAACATGGAATATGGTACGGAACATTGAATCAATGTATTATCTTTGACGTGTATTTAGATTCCTATGACCATACAGTTTGGGCATCTGTTCTCTCTCTTGAATAAGCATGGTATAAAAGGAAGAGTCCTTAAGTGCCCTGTTTGGGTTGTGATGTAACACAAGCTGTAGGCCTGTGTTCAACCGGTGCTGGCTGTTCTGTGTTTACAGTCTGGCTCTCACCGGATCAGATGTATTAAGCCACCTGAGTGGCAGTGAGGACAGAGAAACTCAGCTACAGCCCTGCCAGGCAGTGTGACTACAGCCCTGCCAGGCAGTGAGGACAGAGAAACTCAACTACAGCCCTGCCAGGCAGTGAGGGCAGAGAAACTCAACTACAGCCCTGCCAGGCAGTGTGACAGAGAAACTCAACTACAGCCCTGCCAGGCAGTGTGACAGAGAAACTCAACTACAGCCCTGCCAGGCAGTGTGACAGAGAAACTCAACTACAGCCCTGCCAGGCAGTGTGACAGAGAGGAGGAGGGGGAGGGAGAGACCAGGCAGTGTGACAGAGAAACTCAACTACAGCCCTGCCAGGCAGTGTGACAGAGAAACTCAACTACAGCCCTGCCAGGCAGTGTGACAGAGAGGAGGAGGGGAGGGAGAGACCAGGCAGTGTGACAGAGAAACTCAACTACAGCCCTGCCAGGCAGTGTGACAGAGAGGAGGAGGGGGAGGGAGAGACCAGGCAGTGTGACAGAGAAACTCAACTACAGCCCTGCCAGGCAGTGTGACAGAGAGGAGGACGGGGAGGGAGAGACCAGGCAGTGTGACAGAGAAACTCAACTACAGCCCTGCCAGGCAGTGTGACAGAGAAACTCAACTACAGCCCTGCCAGGCAGTGTGACAGAGAAACTCAACTACAGCCCTGCCAGGCAGTGAGGGCAGAGAAACTCAACTACAGCCCTGCCAGGCAGTGAGGGCAGAGAAACTCAACTACAGCCCTGCCAGGCAGTGTGACAGAGAAACTCAACTACAGCCCTGCCAGGCAGTGTGACAGAGAAACTCAGCTACAGCCCTGCTAGGCAGTGAGGGCAGAGAAACTCAGCTACAGCCCTGCCAGGCAGTGAGGGCAGAGAAACTCAGCTACAGCCCTGCCAGGCAGTGTGACTACAGCCCTGCCAGGCAGTGAGGGCAGAGAAACTCAACTACAGCCCTGCCAGGCAGTGAGGGCAGAGAAACTCAACTACAGCCCTGCCAGGCAGTGACTGCAGAGAAACTCAACTACAGCCCTGCTAGGCAGTGTGACGACAGCCCTGCCAGGCAGTGTGACAGAGAAACTCAACTACAGCCCTGCCAGGCAGTGAGGGCAGAGAAACTCAGCTACAGCCCTGCCAGGCAGTGTGACTACAGCCCTGCCAGGCAGTGAGGGCAGAGAAACTCAGCTACAGCCCTGCCAGGCAGTGAGGGCAGAGAAACTCAGCTACAGCCCTGCCAGGCAGTGTGACTACAGCCCTGCCAGGCAGTGAGGGCAGAGAAACTCAACTACAGCCCTGCCAGGCAGTGAGGGCAGAGAAACTCAACTACAGCCCTGCCAGGCAGTGAGGGCAGAGAAACTCAACTACAGCCCTGCCAGGCAGTGTGACAGAGAAACTCAACTACAGCCCTGCCAGGCAGTGAGGGCAGAGAAACTCAACTACAGCCCTGCCAGGCAGTGTGACAGAGAGGAGGAGGGGAGGGAGAGACCAGGCAGTGTGACAGAGAAACTCAACTACAGCCCTGCCAGGCAGTGTGACAGAGAAACTCAACTACAGCCCTGCCAGGCAGTGTGACAGAGAAACTCAACTACAGCCCTGCCAGGCAGTGTGACAGAGAAACTCAACTACAGCCCTGCCAGGCAGTGTGACAGAGAAACTCAACTACAGCCCTGCCAGGCAGTGTGACAGAGAAACTCAGCTACAGCCCTGCTAGGCAGTGTGACAGAGAGGAGGAGGAGGAGGGAGAGACCAGGCAGCGTGACAGGGAGGGAGGAAGGGGGAGGGAGAGACCAGGCAGCGTGACAGGGAGGGAGGAAGGGGGAGGGAGAGACCAGGCAGCGTGACAGGGAGGAGGAGGGAGAGGGAGGGAGAGACCAGGCAGCGTGACAGGGAGGAGGAGGGGGAGGGAGAGGCCAGGCAGTGTGACAGGGAGGAGGAGGGAGAGGGAGGGAGAGACCAGGCAGTGTGACAGGGAGGAGGGAGGGGGAGGGAGAGGCCAGGCAGTGTGACAGGGAGGAGGAGGGAGAGGGAGAGACCAGGCAGCGTGACAGGGAGGGAGGAAGGGGGAGAGGGAGGGAGAGACCAGGCAGTGTGACAGGGAGGAGGAGGGGGAGGGAGAGGCCAGGCAGTGTGACAGGGAGGAGGAGGGAGAGGGAGAGACCAGGCAGCGTGACAGGGAGGGAGGAAGGGGGAGAGGGAGGGAGAGACCAGGCAGTGTGACAGGGAGGAGGAGGGAGAGGGAGAGACCAGGCAGCGTGACAGGGAGGGAGGAAGGGGGAGAGGGAGGGAGAGACCAGGCAGTGTGACAGGGAGGGAGGAAGGAGGAGGGTGACTCCAGGGGGAGGAGAGGAGAGGAGGGTGACTCCAGGAGGGAGGAGAGGGGAGGAGGAAGACTCCAGGAGGGAGGAGAGGGGAGGAGGGTGACTCCAGGAGGGAGGAGAGGGGAGGAGGGTGACTCCAGGAGGGAGGAGAGGGGAGGAGGGAGACTCCAGGGGGAGGAGAGGAGGGAGACTCCAGGAGGGAGGAGAGGGGGAGGAGGGAGACTCCAGGGGGAGGAGAGGAGGGAGACTCCAGGAGGGAGGAGAGGGGAGGAGGGAGACTCCAGGAGGGAGGAGAGGGGAGGAGGGAGACTCCAGGAGGGAGGAGAGGAGGGAGACTCCAGGAGGGAGGAGAGGGGAGGAGGAAGACTCCAGGGGGGAGGAGAGGGGAGGAGGGAGACTCCAGGGGGAGGAGAGGGGGAGGAGGAAGACTCCAGGGGGAGGAGAGGGGAGGAGGGAGACTCCAGGAGGGAGGAGAGGAGGGAGACTCCAGGAGGGAGGAGAGGGGAGGAGGAAGACTCCAGGGGGAGGAGAGGGGGGAGGGAGACTCCAGGGGGAGGAGAGGGGAGGAGGGTGACTCCAGGAGGGAGGAGAGGGGAGGAGGGAGACTCCAGGAGGAAGGAGAGGGGGAGGAGGGTGACTCCAGGGGGAGGAGAGGGGAGGAGGGTGACTCCAGGAGGGAAGAGAGGAGAGGAGGGTGACTCCAGGGGGAGGAGAGGGGAGGAGGAAGACTCCAGGAGGAGAGGGGAGGAGGAAGACTCCAGGAGGGAAGAGAGGAGAGGAGGGTGACTCCAGGGGGAGGAGAGGGGAGGAGGGAGACTCCAGGAGGGAGGAGAGGAGAGGAGGGTGACTCCAGGAGGGAAGAGAGGGGAGGAGGGAGACTCCAGGGGGAGGAGAGGGGAGGAGGGTGACTCCAGGGGGAGGAGGGTGACTCCAGGGGGAGGAGAGACTGGTGAGGCTGTGATGAACTTGGGCTTTGGAGTGACGTGGCGTTACGTTGTCAGAAGACAGGGTAGAGAGGTGAGAGAGGAGGCAGGTAAGACTTAGTTAAGAAGGATTACTAAATCGGTGCCGTAGACTTAGAGAGCGGTCAATCTGTGTTAACTTTTAGGACCAGGTAATCACTCTACCTTAAACATGACTTCAAATCCCTGTCAGTTGAGCTGATGTGTTCTGAGTCACAGTCTGAATGGCAGGGGGACATTGACAGCCCGGCGTCCGTGAAAAGGTTGTTTTGTTTGTTCCTCCTGACAGAACTAAAATGTAGGTTTTTAAAATGATGAACCTTTGGTAGAAGGTAGTGACAGGTTTAATTACGT
>NW_027008821.1:32500-70222 GCF_036934945.1 Oncorhynchus masou masou
CTGTTCTCGTCTCTCTCTCTGTCCTCGTCTCTCTCTCTCTGTTCTCGTCTCTCTCTCTGTCCTCGTCTCTCTCTCTGTTCTCGTCTCTCTCTTTGTCCTCGTCTCTCTCTCTCTCTCTGTCCTCGTCTCTCTGTTCTCGTCTCTCTGTCCTCATCTCTCTCTCTCTGTCCTCGTCTCTCTCCCTGTCCTCGTCTCTCTCTCTGTTCTCGTCTCTCTCTCTGTTCTCGTCTCTCTCTCTGTCCTCGTCTCTCTCTCTCTGTTCTCGTCTCTCTCTCTGTCCTCGTCTCTCTCTGTTCTCGTCTCTCTTTTGTCCTCGTCTCTCTCTCTCTCTCTGTCCTCGTCTCTCTGTTCTCGTCTCTCTGTCCTCATCTCTCTCTCTCTGTCCTCGTCTCTCTCCCTGTCCTCGTCTCTCTCTCTGTCCTCGTCTCTCTCTCTCTGTCCTCGTCTCTCTGTCCTCGTCTCTCTCTCTCCGTCCTCGTCTCTCTCTCTGTCCTCGTCTCTCTCGCTGTCCTCATCTCTCTCTCTCTGTCCTCGTCTCTCTGTTCTCGTCTCTCTCTCTGTCCTCGTCTCTCTGTGTCCTCCTCTCACTCTGTCCTCGTCTCGCTCTCTGTCCTCATCTCTCTCTGTCCTCGTCTCTCTCTTTCCTTGACTCTCTCTGTCCTCGTCTCTCTCTGTCCTCATCTCTCTGTCCTCATTCTCTCTCTGTCCTCGTCTCTCTCTGTGTCCTCGTCTCTCTCTGTGTCCTCCTCTCACTCTGTCCTCGTCTCTCTCTCTCTGTCCTCATCTCTCTCTTTCCTTGTCTTTCTCTGTGTCCTCCTCTCTCTCTGTGTCCTCGTCTCTCTCTGTCCTCATTCTCTCTCTGTCCTCATCTCTCTCTTTCCTTGTCTCTCTCTGTACTCGTCTTTCTCTGTGTCCTCCTCTCTCTCTCTGTCCTCCTCTCTCTGTGTCCTCGTCTCTCTCTGTGTCCTCGTCTCTCTCTGTCCTCATTCTCTCGCTGTCCTCGTCTCTCTCTGTGTCCTCCTCTCACTCTGTCCTTGTCTCTCTCTCTCTGTCCTCATCTCACTCTTTCCTTGTCTCTGTCCTCATCTCTCTCTCTGTCCTCGTCTTTCTCTCTCGCTGTCCTCGTCTCTCTCTATGTCCTCCTCTCTCTCTCTGTCCTCGTCTCTCACTCTCTGTCCTCGTCTCTCTCTGTGTCCTCCTCTCACTCTGTCCTCCTCTCTCTCTCTGTCCTCCTCTCTCTCTCTGTCCTCATTTTCTCTCTGTCCTCATTTTCTCTCTGTCCTCGTCTCTCTCTGTGTCCTCATTTTCTCTCTGTCCTCGTCTCTCTCTGTGTCCTCATTCTCTCTCTGTCCTCGTCTCTCTCTATGTCCTCCTCTCTCTCTCTGTCCTCGTCTCTCTCACTCTATGTCCTCGTCTCTCTCTATGTCCTCCTCTCTCTCTCTGTCCTCGTCTCTCTCACTCTATGTCCTCATCTCTCTCTGTGTCCTCCTCTCACTATCCTCCTCTCTCTCTCTGTCCTCCTCTCTCTCTCTGTCCTCATTTTCTCTCTGTCCTCATTTTCTCTCTGTCCTCGTCTCTCTCTGTGTCCTCATTTTCTCTCTGTCCTCGTCTCTCTCTGTGTCCTCATTCTCTCTCTGTCCTCGTCTCTCTCTATGTCCTCCTCTCTCTCTCTGTCCTCGTCTCTCTCACTCTATGTCCTCATCTCTCTCTGTGTCCTCCTCTCACTATCCTCCTCTCTCTCTCTGTCCTCCTCTCTCTCTCTGTCCTCATTTTCTCTCTGTCCTCATTTTCTCTCTGTCCTCGTCTCTCTCTGTGTCCTCATTCTCTCTCTGTCCTCGTCTCTCTCTATGTCCTCCTCTCTCTCTCTGTCCTCGTCTCTCTCACTCTATGTCCTCGTCTCTCTCTATGTCCTCCTCTCTCTCTCTGTCCTCGTCTCTCTCACTCTATGTCCTCGTCTCTCTCTGTGTCCTCCTCTCACTCTCTGTCCTCCTCTCTCTCTCTGTCCTCATTTTCTCTCTGTCCTCATTTTCTCTCTGTCCTCATTCTCTCTCTGTCCTCGTCTCTCTCTGTGTCCTCATTCTCTCTCTGTCCTCGTCTCTCTCTGTCCTCGTCTCTCTCTATCCTTGCATGTTGTGTGTTTTCTCAGTAGCCTGGAGTAAGGCTGAAGGCTGATAGGAGCATGTTGGTGTTATTGTTAGATAATCAGCTTAGTGCCAGATCTTTAAATGAAATGTAGGCACGCACACACACACACACACACACACACACACACACACACACACACACACACACACACACACACACACACACACACACACACACACAAAAAGCCTTCACAAGGTTCCTCTCTGGCTATTCTCAACTATGGCTACCCAGCTCATACCGAGGCTTCAACTCAGGACCTCTGCCTCACAAACACACGTGACTGCCCTCCTGAAGCAGTCCAACCCTTCGTCCAATTATGTTTTTAAAGACCTTCAACTACGTAAAGGGGGTGAAACTTCAGGCTGAGGAGTGAGTTTCACAGATCCCCATCTGCTGATACATACAGTGTGTGTGTGTGCTCACTATGCTGCCAGTGTTGTGGTGGTCAAGGCAGCGACTGTGTTTTATAGCCCTAACCCTACATCTTCATGTTGAGACTTGCCAGGGATTTCAGCTAACAAATAACGGGGGGTGGGGAGGAGGAGACGACGAGAGGGAGAGAGAGTCATAGGAGAGGAGAGAGAGTCATGGAGGAGAGTAGAGAGGGAGAGAGAGTCATAGGAGAGGAGAGAGAGTCATGGAGGAGAGTAGAGAGGGAGAGAGAGAGTCATGGAGGAGAGTAGAGAGGGAGAGAGAGAGTCATGGAGGAGAGGAGAGAGGGAGAGAGAGTCATGGAGGAGAGGAGAGTGGGAGAGAGAGTCATAGAGGAGAGGGGGAGAGAGCTTCATGGAGGAGAGGAGAGAGGGAGAGAGAGTCATGGAGGAGAGGAGAGAGAGTCATGGAGGAGAGTAGAGAGGGAGAGAGAGTCATAGGAGAGGAGAGAGAGTCATGGAGGAGAGTAGAGAGGGAGAGAGAGTCATAGGAGAGGAGAGAGAGTCATGGAGGAGAGTAGAGAGGGAGAGAGAGTCATGGGAGAGGAGAGAGAGGTCATGGGAAAGGAGAGAGAGATCATGGGAAAGGAGAGAGAGGTCATGGGAAAGGAGAGAGAGAGTCATGGGAGAAGAGAGAGAGACATGGAGGTGGAGGAGGAGAGAGAGAGTCAAGGGTCTCCTCTTTTTTTAAATTTATTTTTTATTTCACCTTTATTTAACCAGGTAGGCAAGTTGAGAACAAGTTCTCATTTACTATTGTGACCTGGCCAAGATAAAGCAAAGCAGTTTGACACAAACAACGACACAGTTACACATGGAGTAAAACAAACATACAGTCAATAATACAATAGATAAATAAGTATAAATACAATGTGAGCAAATGAGGTGAGATACGGGAGGTAAAAGCAAAAAAAGGCCATGGTGGCAAAGTAAATACAATATAGTAAGTAAAACACTGGAATTTTAGATTTTCAGTGGATGAATGTGCAAAGTAGAGATAGAAATAATGGGGTGCAAAGGAGCAAAATAAATAAATAAATACAGTAGGGAAAAGGTAGTTGTTTGGGCTAAATTATAGATGGGCTATGTACAGGTGCAGTAATCTGTGAGCTGCTCTGACAGCTGGTGCTTAAAGCTAGTGAGTGAGGTAAGAGTCTCCAGCTTCAGAGATTTTTGTCGTTCGTTCCAGTCATTGGCAGCAGCTCTCCGATAACTCTCTCCATGGTTGCCAACAATACCACCTACAATGTCTCTCACAAGAAGAAAATTATTTTCCTAGATTACTACAGCCATATTAAATCTAGCCTGGGACATGCTTTCGGCCATCAATCAATCAAATGTATTTATAAAGCCCTTCTTACATCAGCTGATATATCAAAGTGCTGTACAGAAACCCAGCCTAAAACCCCCAACAGCAAGCAATGCCGATGTAGAAGCACGGTGGCTAGGAAAAACTCCCTAGAAAGGCCAAAACCTAAGAAGAATCCTTGAGAGGAACCAGGCTATGAGGGGTGGCCAGTCCTCTTCTGGCTGTGCCGGGTGGAGATTATAACAGAACATGGCCAAGATGTTCAAATGTTCATAAATGACCAGCATGGTCCAATACTAATAATCACAGTAGTTGTCGAGGGTGCAACAAGTCAGCACCTCAGGAGTAAATGTCAGTTGGCTTTTCATAGTCGATCATTAAGAGTATCCCTACCGCTCCTGCTGTCTCTAGAGAGTTGAAAACAGCAGGTCTGGGACAGGTAGCACGTTCGGTGAACAGGTCAGGGTTCCATAGCCGCAGGCAGAACAGTTGAAACTGAAGCATCAGCACGACCAGGTGGACTGGGGACAACAAGGAGTCATCATGCCAGGTAGTCCTGAGGCATGGTCCTAGGACTCAGGTCTTCCAAGAAAGAGAGAGAGACAGAAAGAGAGAGAGAGGGAAAAACAGAGAGAGAATAGAAGAGATAGAATTAGAGAGAGCATACTTAAATTCACACAGGACACCGGATAAGACAGGAGAAATACTCCAGATATAACAAACTGACCCCAGCCCCCCGACACATAAACTACTGCAGCATAAATACTGGAGACTGAGACATCAGGGGTCGGGAGACGCTGTGGCCCCATCCGAGGACACCCCCGGACAGGGCCAAACAGGAAGGATATAACCCCACCCACTTTTCCAAAGCACAGCCCCCACACCACTAGAGGGATATCTTCAACCACCAACTTACTATCCTGAGACAAATCCGAGTGTAGCCCACGAAGATCTCCCCCACGGCACGAACCCACTGGGCGAGCGCCAACCCCAGACAAGAAGATCACGTCAGTGACTCAACCCACAATGATGAACCTGTAAGGTTAAATCCCCCTGTTATAAGGCGTGGTTAGAATATGTGCTGCTGTAACCCTGGTCAGCTGCTTGATCTTCTAGTTTCGGATAATCTACCTGGTCCCAGATCTGTTTGTGTTGTTTTGCCAGTTGGGCGTGACAATAACTGTAGGAGTTGGTTAGAAGGCGCAAACTGATCTGTGACCAGGGGGTTAAGGATGATCTTATCTCTTGGTAGCAGGTGCTGGTTTAAGCTGCTCGATGGCAAGGTTGATCTTGATCGAACAGTAGATATACAGGCGTATGTGGACAGCCCTTCAAACTAGTGGGTTCGGCTATTTCAGACCAGCCCGTTGCTGACAGGTGTATAAAATCGAGCACGTGGCCATGCGATCTCCATAGACAAACATTGTCATTAGAATAGCCTTACTGAAGAGCTCAGTGACTTTCAACGTGGCACTTTACCCAACAAGTCAGTTTTGTCAAATTTCTGCCCTGCTAGAGCTGCCTGCCCCCCCTCTCCCGGTCAACTCTCAGTGCTGTCATTGTTAAGTGGAAATGTCAAGCGTGTGGCGCGTACAAATCATCTGTCCTCGGTTGCTACCAAGTTCCAAACTGCCTCAAGAACTGTTCGTCTGGAGCTTCATGAAATGTGTTTCAATGGACGGGCCGCCGCACATAAGCCTAAGATCACCGTGCGCAATGCCAAGCGTGGAAATGCGTTCTCTGGAGTCATGAATCACACTTCACCATCTTGGCAGTCCGATGGACGAATCTGGGTTTGGCGGATGTCAGGAGAGAGAGAGAAAGCCCACAATGCATTGTGCCAACTGTAAAGTTTGGTGGAGGAGGAATAATGGTCTGGGGCTGTTTTCATGGTTCGGGCCCCTTAGTTCCAGAGAAGGGAAATCTTAACACTACAGCATAAAATTACATTCTAGATGATTCTGTGCTTCCAACTTTCTAGCTACAGTTTGGGGAAGGCCCTTTCCTGTTTCAGCATGAAAATGCTCCCGTGCACAAAGCGAGGTCCATACAGAAATGGTTTGTCAAGATTGGTGTGGAAGAACTTGACTGGCCTGCACAGAACCCTGACCTCAAGTCAAATCGGACACCTTTGGGATGAATTGGAACACCGACTGCAAGCCAGGCCTAATCGCCCTACATCAGTACCGACCTCACTAAGAGAGAGAGCAGGAGGTTAGTAGTATCATACTGCTCTCTGTATGTTAGTATCATCATACTGCTCTCTGGAGGTTAGTAGTATCATACTGCTCTCTGTAGCAGGAGGTTAGTATTATCATACTGCTCTCTGGAGGTTAGTTTTATCATACTGCTCTCTGTAGGTTAGTAGTATCATACTGCTCTCTGTAGCTGGAGGTTAGTATTATCATACTGCTCTCTGTAGCAGGAGGTTAGTATTATCATACTGCTCTCTGGAGGTTAGTTTTATCATACTGCTCTCTGTAGGTTATTATTATCATACTGCTCTCTGTAGGTTATTATTATCATACTGCTCTCTGTAGGTTAGTAGTATCATACTGCTCTCTGGAGGTTATTATTATCATACTGCTCTCTGTAGGTTAGTAGTATCATACTGCTCTCTGTAGGTTATTATTATCATACTGCTCTCTGTAGCTGGAGGTTAGTATTATCATACTGCTCTCTGGAGGTTAGTAGTATCATACTGCTCTCTGTAGGTTATTATTATCATACTGCTCTCTGGAGGTTAGTATTATCATACTGCTCTCTGTAGCTGGAGGTTAGTATTATCATACTGCTCTCTGTAGGTTAGTATTATCATACTGCTCTCTGTAGGTTAGTATTATCATACTGCTCTCTGTAGGTTAGTATTATCATACTGCTCTCTGTAGGTTAGTATTATCATACTGCTCTCTGTAGGTTAGTATTATCATACTGCTCTCTGGAGGTTAGTATTATCATACTGCTCTCTGGAGGTTAGTATTATCATACTGCTCTCTGTAGGTTAGTATTATCATACTGCTCTCTGTAGGTTAGTATTATCATACTGCTCTCTGTAGGTTAGTATTATCATACTGCTCTCTGTAGCTGGAGGTTAGTATTATCATACTGCTCTCTGTAGCTGGAGGTTAGTAGTATCATACTGCTCTCTGTAGGTTAGTAGTATCATACTGCTCTCTGTAGGTTATTATTATCATACTGCTCTCTGTAGGTTAGTATTATCATACTGCTCTCTGTAGGTTAGTATTATCATACTGCTCTCTGTAGGTTAGTAGTATCATACTGCTCTCTGGAGGTTAGTATTATCATACTGCTCTCTGTAGGTTAGTATTATCATACTGCTCTCTGGAGGTTAGTATTATCATACTGCTCTCTGTAGGTTAGTATTATCATACTGCTCTCTGGAGGTTAGTATTATCATACTGCTCTCTGTAGGTTAGTAGTATCATACTGCTCTCTGTAGGTTAGTATTATCATACTGCTCTCTGGAGGTTAGTATTATCATACTGCTCTCTGTAGGTTAGTATTATCATACTGCTCTCTGTAGGTTAGTATTATCATACTGCTCTCTGTAGCTGGAGGTTAGTATTATCATACTGCTCTCTGGAGGTTAGTATTATCATACTGCTCTCTGTAGCTGGAGGTTAGTATTATCATACTGCTCTCTGGAGGTTAGTATTATCATACTGCTCTCTGTAGCTGGAGGTTAGTATTATCATACTGCTCTCTGTAGGTTAGTATTATCATACTGCTCTCTGTAGGTTAGTATTATCATACTGCTCTCTGTAGCTGGAGGTTAGTAGTATCATACTGCTCTCTGTAGGTTAGTAGTATCATACTGCTCTCTGGAGGTTAGTATTATCATACTGCTCTCTGTAGGTTAGTATTATCATACTGCTCTCTGTAGGTTAGTATTATCATACTGCTCTCTGGAGCTGGAGGTTAGTAGTATCATACTGCTCTCTGGAGGTTAGTATTATCATACTGCTCTCTGGAGGTTAGTATTATCATACTGCTCTCTGTAGGTTAGTAGTATCATACTGCTCTCTGTAGGTTAGTAGTATCATACTGCTCTCTGTAGGTTAGTAGTATCATACTGCTCTCTGTAGGTTAGTATTATCATACTGCTCTCTGTAGGTTAGTATTATCATACTGCTCTCTGGAGCTGGAGGTTAGTAGTATCATACTGCTCTCTGGAGGTTAGTATTATCATACTGCTCTCTGGAGGTTAGTATTATCATACTGCTCTCTGTAGGTTAGTATTATCATACTGCTCTCTGTAGCTGGAGGTTAGTAGTATCATACTGCTCTCTGTAGCTGGAGGTTAGTATTATCATACTGCTCTCTGTAGGTTAGTATTATCATACTGCTCTCTGTAGCTGGAGGTTAGTATTATCATACTGCTCTCTGGAGGTTAGTATTATCATACTGCTCTCTGTAGCTGGAGGTTAGTATTATCATACTGCTCTCTGTAGGTTAGTATTATCATACTGCTCTCTGTAGGTTAGTATTATCATACTGCTCTCTGGAGGTTAGTATTATCATACTGCTCTCTGTAGGTTAGTATTATCATACTGCTCTCTGTAGGTTAGTATTATCATACTGCTCTCTGTAGCTGGAGGTTAGTATTATCATACTGCTCTCTGGAGGTTAGTATTATCATACTGCTCTCTGGAGGTTAGTAGTATCATACTGCTCTCTGTAGGTTAGTATTATCATACTGCTCTCTGTAGGTTAGTATTATCATACTGCTCTCTGTAGCTGGAGGTTAGTATTATCATACTGCTCTCTGGAGGTTAGTATTATCATACTGCTCTCTGTAGGTTATTATTATCATACTGCTCTCTGTAGGTTAGTATTATCATACTGCTCTCTGTAGGTTATTATTATCATACTGCTCTCTGTAGGTTAGTATTATCATACTGCTCTCTGTAGGTTAGTAGTATCATACTGCTCTCTGGAGGTTAGTATTATCATACTGCTCTCTGTGGGTTAGTATTATCATACTGCTCTCTGTAGGTTAGTATTATCATACTGCTCTCTGTAGGTTAGTAGTATCATACTGCTCTCTGGAGGTTAGTAGTATCATACTGCTCTCTGTAGCTGTAGGTTAGTATTATCATACTGCTCTCTGTAGGTTAGTAGTATCATACTGCTCTCTGGAGGTTAGTAGTATCATACTGCTCTCTGTAGCTGTAGGTTAGTAGTATCATACTGCTCTCTGGAGGTTAGTATTATCATACTGCTCTCTGTAGCAGGAGGTTAGTATTATCATACTGCTCTCTGTAGGTTAGTATTATCATACTGCTCTCTGGAGGTTAGTATTATCATACTGCTCTCTGTAGGTTAGTATTATCATACTGCTCTCTGTAGGTTAGTATTATCATACTGCTCTCTGTAGGTTAGTAGTATCATACTGCTCTCTGGAGGTTAGTAGTATCATACTGCTCTCTGTAGCTGTAGGTTAGTATTATCATACTGCTCTCTGGAGGTTAGTTTTATCATACTGCTCTCTGTAGCAGGAGGTTAGTATTATCATACTGCTCTCTGTAGGTTAGTATTATCATACTGCTCTCTGTAGGTTAGTATTATCATACTGCTCTCTGGAGGTTAGTATTATCATACTGTTCTCTGTAGGTTAGTATTATCATACTGCTCTCTGGAGGTTAGTATTATCATACTGCTCTCTGTAGGTTAGTATTATCATACTGCTCTCTGTAGGTTAGTAGTATCATACTGCTCTCTGGAGGTTAGTATTATCATACTGCTCTCTGGAGGTTAGTATTATCATACTGCTCTCTGGAGGTTAGTATTATCATACTGCTCTCTGTAGCTGGAGGTTAGTATTATCATACTGCTCTCTGGAGGTTAGTATTATCATACTGCTCTCTGTAGGTTAGTATTATCATACTGCTCTCTGGAGGTTAGTATTATCATACTGCTCTCTGTAGGTTAGTATTATCATACTGCTCTCTGGAGGTTAGTATTATCATACTGCTCTCTGGAGGTTAGTATTATCATACTGCTCTCTGTAGGTTAGTAGTATCATACTGCTCTCTGGAGGTTAGTATTATCATACTGCTCTCTGGAGGTTAGTATTATCATACTGCTCTCTGTAGCTGGAGGTTAGTAGTATCATACTGCTCTCTGGAGGTTAGTATTATCATACTGCTCTCTGTAGGTTAGTATTATCATACTGCTCTCTGTAGGTTAGTATTATCATACTGCTCTCTGTAGCTGGAGGTTAGTAGTATCATACTGCTCTCTGGAGGTTAGTATTATCATACTGCTCTCTGTAGGTTAGTATTATCATACTGCTCTCTGTAGGTTAGTATTATCATACTGCTCTCTGTAGCTGGAGGTTAGTATTATCATACTGCTCTCTGTAGCTGGAGGTTAGTAGTATCATACTGCTCTCTGTAGGTTAGTATTATCATACTGCTCTCTGTAGGTTAGTAGTATCATACTGCTCTCTGTAGGTTAGTATTATCATACTGCTCTCTGGAGGTTAGTATTATCATACTGCTCTCTGTAGGTTAGTAGTATCATACTGCTCTCTGGAGGTTAGTATTATCATACTGCTCTCTGGAGGTTAGTATTATCATACTGCTCTCTGTAGGTTAGTATTATCATACTGCTCTCTGTAGCTGGAGGTTAGTATTATCATACTGCTCTTTGTAGGTTAGTAGTATCATACTGCTCTCTGTAGGTTAGTATTATCATACTGCTCTCTGTAGGTTAGTATTATCATACTGCTCTCTGGAGGTTAGTAGTATCATACTGCTCTCTGGAGGTTAGTAGTATCATACTGCTCTCTGGAGGTTAGTAGTATCATACTGCTCTCTGGAGGTTAGTATTATCATACTGCTCTCTGTAGCTGGAAGTTAGTATTTTGCCTTGTGTCATTATTTCACCTTTCTCCACCCGTGTCAAACATTGTGAGACACTGACGAGGAACACAGCGTGCCGGGATACTGACTAATCTGGGATTGTTTCACCACAGGCAGCCTAGTGGTTAAGAGCGTTGGCCCGTTAACCGAAAGGTTTGAATCTTTAGCCGGCTCTGTGAAAAAAATCTGTCTGTGCTCTTGAACAAGGCACTCAACCCTAATTGCTTCTGTAAGTCGCTCCGGATAAGAGTCTGCTAAAATGACTGTAATGTCAATGTAGTGGGACCCAATCCCCTACATAGTGCACTAGTTTTCATCCTACATAGTGCACTACTTTTCATCCTACATAGTACACTACCTGTCATCCTACATAGTGCACTACTTTTCATCCTACATAGTGCACTACTTTTCATCCTACATAGTGCACTACCTTTCAACCTACATAGTGCACTACCTTTCATCCTACATAGTGCACTACTTTTCATCCTACATAGTACACTACCTTTCATCCTACATAGTGCACTACTTTTCATCCTACATAGTGCACTACCTTTCATCCTACATAGTGCACTACTTTTCATCCTACATAGTACACTACCTTTCATCCTACATAGTGCACTACTTTTCATCCTACATAGTGCACTACTTTTCATCCTACATAGTGCACTACTTTTCATCCTACATAGTGCACTACCTTTCATCCTACATAGTGCACTAGTTTCCACCAGAGCCCTGGGTGCCATTTGGGATGAACAATACCCAGCCTGGTGCACCAGCAGATGGGGAAGGGTCAGGGTGCTCTTCCTTATCTGGGAGGGGCTTTTTTTAGGGGTCTGGCAGAGGAACAATGAGCTTCACCCCTCCTTCACAGATGCCTATATACCCAGTGATAGAATAGAGAGTTGAAGACAGAGCCATCTGTTCTTCATTCCTTCACTGTGTTTCCCTCCCAGGCAATAGATGTCTTGGACGCCTGATTACTGTCCCTGGGCTTGAGAGCGATAGATACGTTCCAGTAACCCCTTTCCTGGTCTCACCCTTCAGACAAACACAAAATATGGCAGCTTGTTGGAATATTATTCTGCTATTTACCATATTTATTATCACAAACAATTTGACTCTTTTAGTTTGTAAAAAAAAGTGACGTTATATTTTTTGGCGATGCTGCAGACATACATCTATGATGTAGATTGTGCATGTCAAAATGTAACTTTTTTTTTTGTTAATATAGGCTCTCTTGGAGAATTGTCCTTAAAATAGATTACAAAAAAGACTGAATAAAAAAAAGAGGGTTTAGAGAGAGAGAAACATAGTAAGACAACTGTGAGGGTTTTAATCAACTTGGGATCGGTCTCTCTTTTAATTCTCTGTTATGGTTCACCATCTCAAGCTTCACCTCTGACCATCAGAGGGGCCTCTGCCGTCACAATAGCTCTGTTGACCTATTGGTTGGACACCCTGTCTGCTCCTACCCCCCCCCCCCCACGGAGAGAGAGCAGTGTTTTGAAGACTGCTGACTAGCACGCAACAAAGTAGGTTGTCTTGTCTGGGTGTTTTAATGCGCTGGTTTACTAACGCTGTTGTTACCTCCGTCAACAGCGCTGGAATGCTCATGAAAGCGGAACGGAAGAGTACGAGGCAGAAGGTGGGTGTAAAGATGCGATAAAGTTATTGCATTTATTGTAAAGTTGCTGCATTTATTGTAAAGTGTTTACAATAAATGCAACAACTTTACAATACATTTCGTAACCTTACAATAAATGCAACAACTTTACAATACATTTCGTAACTTTACAATAAATGCAACAACTGTACAATACATTTAGTAACTTTACAATAAATGCAACAACTTTACAATACATTTAGTAACTTTACAATAAATGCAACAACTTTACAATACATTTAGTAACTTTACAATAAATGCAACAACTTTACAATACATTTAGTAACTTTACAATAAATGCAACAACTTTACAATACATTTAGTAACTTTACAATAAATGCAACAACTTTACAATACATTTAGTAACTTTACAATAAATGCAACAACTTTACAATAGTTTTAGTAACTTTACAATAAATGCAACAACTTTACAATACATTTAGTAACTTTACAATAAATGCAACAACTTTACAATAGTTTTAGTAACTTTACAATAAATGCAACAACTTTACAATAGTTTTAGTAACTTTACAATAAATGCAACAACTTTACAATAGTTTTAGTAACTTTACAATAAATGCAAAAAAGGCCCCCCGACCCCAGGCCCCCGACCCCAGGCCCCCGACCCCAGGCCCCCGACCCCAGGCCCCCCGACCCCAGGCCCCCGACCCCAGGCCCCCGACCCCAGGCCCCCGACCCCAGGCCCCCGACCCCAGGCCTCACGCAGTGCTTGAGGCGTCACTACAAACGGAGGTTCGATCCCAGGCTGTAATACATTCAGCCACAACCGGGAAACCTGACTTCAGTCGCCAGCTAGATGGTGTTTCCTCCGACACATTGGTGACCCTGATCATAGGAGTGAGATGGAGGACATTCAACGCTTATGCTCAGGAAAGAGTCTCAGGGAGCCAGGGTCTTAAGTCAAGTCTTATCATTGTGTGTGTGTGTGTGTAGGCCAGCTGCACCTGTGGAACCCTGATGAACCCTCTACTCCACGGGGCTCAATCACACCCCTCTCAGACCACCAGGAGGAGAGGTTTCGGGAGGCCTGCGAGGAGCTGGCCATGCCCTGGGATGGATGTGCCGGCCACCATGAGCTACTGGCTCTCTGTGACCACCTGGGCCTGGAGGTGAGGAAAGAGACTGTAATGGGGCGGCAGGGTAGCCTAGTGGTTAGAGTGTAGAGGAGGTAGTGTAGCCTAGCGGTTAGAGTGTAGAGGAGGTAGTGTAGCCTAGTGGTTAGAGCATTGGACTAGTAACCAAAAGGTTGCAAGTTCAAATCCCTGAGCTGACAAGGTACAAAATCTGTCGTTCTGCCCCTGAACAGGCAGTTAACCCACTGTTCCTAGGCCGTCATTGAAAATAAGAATTTGTTCTTAACTGACTTGCCTAGTAAAATAAAGGTAAAATAAAACATGGTACCCTTATCTTTATAGTGTGGAATAGGGTGCCATTTTGGATTCAACCAAAGTACATTTTTGGGCTCGGCTGGTCCCAATTTACTCCTCATCCCATCCTCTTGGCCCTAATCCTTCCATGTTTGCCGATCTGCAATTTTATTTAATTTAAAGTTTATTTAACTAGGCAAGTTAAGAACAAATTCTTATTTTCAATGACGGCCTAGGAACAGTGGGTTAACTGCCTGTTCAGGGGCAGAACGACAGATTTGTACCTTGTCAGCTCTGGGGTTTGAACTTGCAACCTTCCGGTTACTAGCCCAACGCTCTAACCTCTAGGCTACACTACCTCCTCTACACTCTAACCACTAGGCTACCCTGCCGCCTCTACACTCTAACCACTAGGCTACCCTGCCGCCTCTACACTCTAACCACTAGGCTACCCTGCCTCCTCTACACTCTAACCACTAGGCTACCCTGCCTCCTCTACACTCTAACCTCTAGGCTACCCTGCCGCCTCTCCACTCTAACCACTAGGCTACACTACCTCCTCTACACTCTAACCACTAGGCTACCCTGTCGCCTCTCCACTCTAACCTCTAGGCTACCCTGCCTCCTCTCCACTCTAACCTCTAGGCTACCCTGCCGTCCCGACACTCTAACCACTAGGCTACCCTGCCGCCTCTACACTCTAACCACTAGGCTACCCTGCCACCTCTACACTCTAACCACTAGGCTACCCTGCCGCCTCACCACTCTAACCTCTAGGCTACCCTGCCGCCTCTCCACTCTAACCTCTAGGCTACCCTGCCGCCTCTACGCTCTAACCACTAGGCTACCCTGCCGCCTCTACGCTCTAACCACTAGGCTACCCTGCCACCTCTACACTCTAACCTCTAGGCTACCCTGCCGCCCGGCCTAGTTAATTAAGAACAAATTCTTATTTTCAATGACGGCCTATTTTGGGCATAACCCCAAGTGGAGCTCTGAGAGTCTGAGTAGATGCTGGGAAATGTTTCTGATTGTTGTCTCCAGGTGACGGAGGATGTCCTCCAGGTTCTTAGTGGTGACGAGGTCATGAGCGTTCAGGCGTTTACTTCCTGGGTTCTGAACCATGCCAAGCCCCCCACCCCGTCTGCCTCCACACCTTACAGACAGCTCAAAAGACTACACTCCTCACAGGTACAGTGAAGGTCACCATTTTAGGTCTAGTTCTCATGTCAAAGCTAGACATCGGTACCACATTTTAGTGATTTTTTTCCAAACTCCTGAATTACATTTTTTTTTTTTTTACATGCTGGGAATGGTGTTACAATATTTCCTGTTTAGAGTCACTCTTGATTTAATAAATGGATGGATGAAGGATTTGAATGAATGAACTAACAAATTAATGCATCAATTATTGAATGAATGTACTAACAAATTAATGAATCAATTATTGATGGAATGTACTAACAAGTGAATGAATGCATGTATTAGACAATTAAAATAGATACTGCCACACACCAATGCAATGACAAGTACACATACAGTATCTTGCTGTAATATCTGGTAATATTTACGAGGTGTTCCCCATCTCTCCTTGCAGCCATTCGATGAGACGGGCCGTAGAACCAGCGCTATGACGAGCACCATCGGGATGCGGCTGTTCTCCACTCTGGACGATGGGACAGGGTCCGCTCCTGCTGAGGACATCCTGGATGTCTGGATGGAGGAGGGCATCGAGAACAGCCCAGAGATTCTACAGGTGATAACATGTTACCTCTCATTCTGGGGGGAGGGAGGTAGAGAGAGGGAGGGAGGGAGGTAGAGAGAGGGAGGTAGAGAGAAAGGTAGGGAGGGAGGTGGAGAGGGAGGGAGGTAGAGAGGCAGGGAGGAAGAGAGGGAGAGAGTCTTGAGATGTTGACACTGTGTATGTGTCTCTGTCTATTTGTGTTGTAGGCCTTGGATTTTGACCTGGAGGGAAAAGTGAACCTCAGGGAGCTGACTGTGGCTCTGGAGAACGAGCTCCTCGTCACTAAGAATGGGATCCACCAGGCTGCACTGGCCAGCTTTAAGGCTGAGATCAGATACCTACTGTGAGTATGACTACCCCGGTCAACAGCACTGCGCCCCCCACAGCAACTCGCCCAAGCCTTCCCCATTTCTCCTTCTCCCAAATCCATTCAGCTGATGTTCTGAAAGCTGCAAAATCTGGACCCCTACAAATCACCCGGGCTAGACAATCTGGACCATTTCTTTCTAAAATTATCTGCCGAAATTGTTGCCACCCCTATTACTAGCCTGTTCAACCTCTCTTTCGTGTCGTCTGAGATTCCCAAAGATTGGAAAGCAGCTGCGGTCATCCCCCTCTTCAAAGGGGGGGACACTCTTGACCCAAACTGCTACAGACCTATATCTATCCTACCATGCCTTTCTTAAGGTCTTCGAAAGCCAAGTCAACAAACAGATTACCGATCATTTCGAATCTCACCATACCTTCTCTGCTATGCAATCTGGTTTCAGAGCTGGTCATGGGTGCACCTCAGCCACGCTCAAGGTCCTAAACGATATCTTAACCGCCATCGATAAGAAACATTACTGTGCAGCCGTATTCATTGATCTGGCCAAGGCTTTCGACTCTGTCAATCACCACATCCTCATCGGCAGACTCGACAGCCTTGGTTTCTCAAATGATTGCCTCGCCTGGTTCGCCAACTACTTCTCTGATAGAGTTCAGTGTGTCAAATCGGAGGGTCTGCTGTCCGGACCTCTGGCAGTCTCTATGGGGGTGCCACAGGGTTCAACTCTTGGACAGACTCTCTTCTCTGTATACATCAATGAGGTCGCTCTTGCTGCTGGTGAGTCCCTGATCCACCTCTACCCAGACGACACCATTATGTATACTTCTGGCCCTTCTTTGGACACTGTGTTAACAACCCTCCAGGCGAGCTTCAATGCCATACAACTCTCCTTCCGTGGCCTCCAATTGCTCTTAAATACAAGTAAAACTAAATGCATGCTCTTCAACCGATCGCTACCTGCACCTACCCGCCTGTCCAACATCACTACTCTGGACAGCTCTGACTTAGAATACGTGGACAACTACAAATACTTAGGTGTCTGGTTAGACTGTAAACTCTCCTTCCAGACCCATATCAAACATCTCCAATCCAAAGTTAAATCTAGAATTGGCTTCCTATTTCACAACAAAGCATCCTTGACTCATGCTGCCAAACATACCCTTGTAAAACTGACCATCCTACCAATCCTCAACTTTGGCGATGTCATTTACAAAATAGCCTCCAATACCCTACTCAACAAATTGGATGCAGTCTATCACACTGCAATCCGTTTTGTCACCAAAGCCCCATATACTGCGACCTGTACGCTCTCGTTGGCTGGCCCTCGCTTCATACTCGTCGCCAAACCCACTGGCTCCATGTCATCTACAAGACCCTGCTAGGTAAAGTTCCCCCTTATCTCAGCTCGCTGGTCACCATAGCATCTCCCACCTGTAGCACACGCTCCAGCAGGTATATCTCTCTAGTCACCCCCAAAACCAATTCTTTCTTTGGCCGCCTCTCCTTCCAGTTCTCTGCTGCCAATGACTGGAAGGAACTACAAAAATCTCTGAAACTGGAAACACTTATCTCCCTCACTAGCTTTAAGCACCAACTGTCAGAACAGCTCACAGATTACTGTACCTGTACATAGCCCACCTATATTTTAGCCCAAACAACTACCTCTTTCCCTACTGTATTTAATTAATTTATTTATTTTGCTCCTTTGCACCCCATTATTTTTATTTCTACTTTGCACATTCTTCCATTGCAAATCTACCATTCCAGTGTTGTACTTGCTATATTGTATTTACTTTGCCACCATGGCCTTTTTTGCCTTTACCTCCCTTATCTCACCTCATTTGCTCACATCGTATATAGACTTGTTTATACTGTATTATTGACTGTATGTTTGTTTTACTTCATGTGTAACTCTGTGTCGTTGTATGTGTCGAACTGCTTTGCTTTATATTGGCCAGGTCGCAATTGTAAATGAGAACTTGTTCTCAACTTGCCTACCTGGTTAAATAAAGGTGAAATAAATAAATGAGGAGATACCTACTGGCCAGCTTTAAGGCTGAGATCAGTACCTACTGACCAGCTTTAAGGCTGAGATCAGTACCTACTGGCCAGCTTTAAGGTTGAGATCAGTACCTACTGACCAGCTTTAAGGCTGAGATTAGTACCTACTGGCCAGCTTTAAGGCTTATATCAGTACCAACTGGCCAGCTTTAAGGTTGAGATCAGATACCTACTGACCAGCTTTAAGGCTGAGATCAGTACCTACTGGCCAGCTTTAAGGCTGATATCAGTACCTACTGGCCAGCTTTAAGGCTGAGATCAGTACCTACTGGCCAGCTTTAAGGTTGAGATCAGTACCTACTGGCCAGCTTTAAGGCTGATATCAGTACCTACTGGCCAGCTTTAAGGCTGAGATTAGTACCTACTGGCCAGCTTTAAGGCTGAGATCAGTACCTACTGGCCAGCTTTAAGGCTGAGATCAGTACCTACTGGCCAGCTTTAAGGCTGAGATCAGTACCTACTGGCCAGCTTTAAGGCTGAGATCAGTACCTACTGGCCAGCTTTAAGGTTGAGATCAGATACCTACTGGCCAGCTTTAAGGCTTATATCAGTACCTACTGGCCAGCTTTAAGGCTGAGATCAGTACCTACTGGAAGTATGAGTAGAAACCTACACTGATGCTGACAGTCTGAGTGAAATGCATCTACACACTCACACATTTACAGCATTTCAGTCATCTAGCTCTTATCCAGAGTGACTTACAGTTCGCTAGGTGGTTATACCAACCAATCTCAGGCTTAGTAAGTACACTTTCTCTCAATGTCACCATCAACAGTCACAAGCTAGTAGGACAAGAATAGTGCAAGAGTTACTTCAATTAAAGCCAGGGAGTTAGTGGTTTCTCTGCAGCGTAACGTATACGCTGGGAGTCGGAAAGCAAGTGCAGAGTTTAATGATCAACGGAAACATTGAAACAATATAACAAACACGAGTATTGTATAGACATGAAACACATAAACAATACTGACTGGGTAAGAGGGGAGGTAATAAGTGAGGTAATGGGAGTCCAGGTGTGCCTCGCGACACGCGTAATGATTGATGCCAGGTGTGCGTAATGATGGAATGATGGATCCCAGGACCGGTGGTCGGTAAACCGGCAACGCCGAACGCCGGAGGGGCAGGAGCGGTAGTAGAGTGACCGTAACACGCTCTTTCTCTTTTCGTAGTGTTGCTACAGCCTGTCTGGTCTGTGCGTATCATTCATATTAGTATTTCAGTCATGTAAATATTTGATTAACTGGCTGATTGTTCTTCAGTGAACGTGTAGATCGGGAACTCCGAGAGAAAGAGAAGATTCGCTCTGACCTGGACAAAGCAGAGAAGTTAAAAACCCAGCTGGCTTCTGAGGTGGACGAGCATCACTCTGCCATCGAACGCATGAATGACCTCAACCTGAGGTAACACACACACAGCATCACTCTGCCATCGAACGCATGAATGACCTCAACCTGAGGTAACACACACACAGCATCACTCTGCCATCGAACGCATGAATGACCTCAACCTAAGGTAACACACACACAGCATCACTCTGCCATCGAACGCATGAATGACCTCAACCTGAGGTAACACACACACAGCATCACTCTGCCATCGAACGGATGAATGACCTCAACCTGAGGTAACACACACACAGCATCACTCTGCCTTCGAACGCATGAATGACCTCAACCTGAGGTAACACACACACAGCATCACTCTGCCATCGAACGGATGAATGACCTCAACCTGAGGTAACACACACACAGCATCACTCTGCCATCGATCGCATGAATGACCTCAACCTGAGGTAACACACACACAGCATCACTCTGCCATCGATCGCATGAATGACCTCAACCTGAGGTAACACACACACAGCATCACTCTGCCATCGAACGCATGAATGACCTCAACCTGAGGTAACACACACACAGCATCACTCTGCCATCGAACGCATGAATGACCTCAACCTGAGGTAACACACACACAGCATCACTCTGCCATCGAACGCATGAATGACCTCAACCTGAGGTAACACACACACAGCATCACTCTGCCATCGAACGGATGAATGACCTCAACCTGAGGTAACACACACACAGCATCACTCTGCCATCGAACGCATGAATGACCTCAACCTGAGGTAACACACACACAGCATCACTCTGCCATCGAACGCATGAATGACCTCAACCTGAGGTAACACACACACAGCATCACTCTGCCATCGATCGCATGAATGACCTCAACCTGAGGTAACACACACACAGCATCACTCTGCCATCGATCGCATGAATGACCTCAACCTGAGGTAACACACACACAGCATCACTCTGCCATCGAACGCATGAATGACCTCAACCTGAGGTAACACACACACAGCATCACTCTGCCATCGAACGCATGAATGACCTCAACCTGAGGTAACACACACACAGCATCACCCTGCCATCGATCGCATGAATGACCTCAACCTGAGGTAACACACACACAGCATCACCCTGCCATCGAACGCATGAATGACCTCAACCTGAGGTAACACACACACAGCATCACTCTGCCATCGATCGCATGAATGACCTCAACCTGAGGTAACACACACACAGCATCACCCTGCCATCGATCGCATGAATGACCTCAACCTGAGGTAACACACACACAGCATCACCCTGCCATCGATCGCATGAATGACCTCAACCTGAGGTAACACACACACAGCATCACTCTGCCATCGATCGCATGAATGACCTCAACCTGAGGTAACACACACACAGGCCTGTGACCTTCCTCTGTTCTGTGGGCCTGTGATCCTCCTCTGTTCTATGGGCCTGTGACCTTCCTCTGTTCTATGGGCCTATGACTTTCCCCTTCTATGGGCCTGTGACCTTCCTCTGTTCTGTGGGCCTGTGATCTTCCTCTGTTCTATGGGCCTGTGACCTTCCTCTGTTCTATGGGCCTGTGACCTTCCACTTCTATGGGCCTGTGACCTTCCCCTTCTATGGGCCTGTGACCTTCCCCGTCTATGGGCCCATGACCTTCCCCTTCTATGGGACTGTGGCTTTCCTCTGTTCTATGGGCCTGTGACCTTCCTCTGTTCTATGGGCCTGTGACCTTCCTCTGTTCTATGGGCCTGTGACCTTCCTCTGTTCTATGGGCCTGTGACCTTCCTCTGTTCTATGGGCCTGTGACCTTCCTCTGTTCTATGGGCCTGTGACCTTCCTCTGTTCTATGGGCTGGTGACCTTCCTCTGTTCTATATGCCTGTGACCTTCCTCTGTTCTATGGGCCTGTGACCTTCCCCGTCTATGGGCCCATAACCTTCCCCGTCTATGGGCCTGTGACCTTCCCCTTCTATGGGCCTGTGTCCTTCCTCTGTTCTATGGGCCTGTGACCTTCCTCTGTTCTATGGGCCTGTGACCTTCCCCTTCTATGGGCCTGTGACCGTCCTCTGTTCTATGGGCCTGTGACCGTCCTCTGTTCTATGGGCCTGTGACCTTCCCCTTCTATGGGCCTGTGACCCTCCTCTGTTCTATGGGCCTGTGACCTTCCACTGTTCTATGGGCCTGTGACCTTCCACTGTTCTATGGGCCGGTGACCTTCCTCTGTTCTATGGGCTGGTGACCTTCCTCTGTTCTATATGCCTGTGACCTTCCTCTGTTCTATGGGCCTGTGACCTTCCCCTTCTATGGGCCTGTGTCCTTCCTCTGTTCTATGGGCCTGTGACCTTCCTCTGTTCTGTGGGCCTATGACTTTCCCCTTCTATGGGCCTGTGACTTTCCTCTGTTCTGTGGGCCTGTGATCCTCCTCTGTTCTATGGGCCTGTGACCTTCCTCTGTTCTATGGGCCTGTGACCTTCCCCTTCTATGGGCCTGTGACCTTCCCCTTCTATGGGCCTGTGACCTTCCCCGTCTATGGGCCCATGACCTTCCCCTTCTATGGGACTGTGGCTTTCCTCTGTTCTATGGGCCTGTGACCTTCCGCTTCTATGGGCCTGTGACCTTCCTCTGTTCTATGGGCCTGTGACCTTCCTCTGTTCTATGGGCCTGTGACCTTCCTCTGTTCTATGGGCCTGTGACCTTCCTCTGTTCTATGGGCCTGTGACCTTCCTCTGTTCTATGGGCTGGTGACCTTCCTCTGTTCTATATGCCTGTGACCTTCCTCTGTTCTATGGGCCTGTGACCTTCCCCGTCTATGGGCCCATAACCTTCCCCGTCTATGGGCCTGTGACCTTCCCCTTCTATGGGCCTGTGTCCTTCCTCTGTTCTATGGGCCTGTGACCTTCCTCTGTTCTATGGGCCTGTGACCTTCCCCTTCTATGGGCCTGTGACCGTCCTCTGTTCTATGGGCCTGTGACCTTCCCCTTCTATGGGCCTGTGACCCTCCTCTGTTCTATGGGCCTGTGACCTTCCACTGTTCTATGGGCCTGTGACCTTCCACTGTTCTATGGGCCGGTGACCTTCCTCTGTTCTATGGGCTGGTGACCTTCCTCTGTTCTATATGCCTGTGACCTTCCTCTGTTCTATGGGCCTGTGACCTTCCCCTTCTATGGGCCTGTGTCCTTCCTCTGTTCTATGGGCCTGTGACCTTCCTCTGTTCTATGGGCCGGTGACCTTCCTCTGTTCTATGGGCATTTGAGCTTCCTCTGTTCTGACCTTCCCCTTCTATGGGCCTGTGACCTTCCTCTGTTCTATGGGCATTTGACCTTCCCCCTCTATGGGCCTGTGACCTTCCTCTGTTCTATGGGCCTGTGACCTTCCCCTTCTATGGATCTGTGACCTTCCTCTGTTCTATGGGCCTGTGACCTTCCCCTTCTATGGGTCTGTAACCTTCCTCTGTTCTATGGGCATTTGATCTTCCTCTGTTCTATAGGCCTGTGACCTTCCTCTGTTCTATGGGCATTTGAGCTTCCTCTGTTCTATAGACCTGTGACCTTCCTCTGTTCCATGGGCCCGTGACCTTCCCCTTCTATGGGCCTGTGACCTTCCTCTGTTCCATGGGCCTGTGACCTTCCCCTTCTATGGGCATGTGAGCTTCCTCTGTTCTATTGGCCTTTGACCTTCCTCTGTTCTATGGGCTGGTGACCTTCCTCTGTTCTATAGGCACGTTACCTTCATCTGTTCTATGGGCCTGTGACCTTCCCCTTCTATGGGCCTGTGACCTTCCTCTGTTCTATGGGCCTGTGACCTTCCCCTTCTATGGGCCTGTGACCTTCCTCTGTTCTATTGGCCTTTGACCTTCCTCTGTTCTATGGGCTGGTGACCTTCCTCTGTTCTATAGGCCTGTGACCTTCCTCTGTTCTATGGGCCTGTGTCCTTCCCCTTCTTTAGGCCTGTGACCTTCTCTCTCCAGTCATTGATGTCTGTAGGATGTTACTTGTAAACTAACAATTGCCTGGGAAAAACAGAGGGGATAAATTGCATGGAATCAAATTGAATTGAGTCGGTTGAGTGTGTGTGTGTGTGTGTGTGTGTGTGTGTGTGTGTGTGTGTGTGTGTGTGTGTGTGTGTGTGTGTGTGTGTGTGTGTGTGTGTGTGTGTGTGTGTGTGTGTGTGTGTGTGTGTGTGTGTGTGTGTATTGTAGGAAGCTGGAGCAGGAACACAGGGAGAAGCTGGTGTCTGTCCGGTCAGAGCTCATTAAAGAGATGGACCAGATTCAGCAGCAGACTGGTCAGCAGAGAGAGAAACTAGAGGCAGAGATGGAGAAGCTCAGAGACGATGAGACCTTCCTCAGAGACCACCTCTCACTCACTGTCAAGGTAACTAACACAGACCACCTCTCACTCACTGTCAAGGTAACTAACACAGACCACCTCTCACTCACTGTCAAGGTAACTAACACAGACCACCTCTCACTCACTGGCAAGGTAACTAACACAGACCACCTCTCACTCACTGTCAAGGTAACTAACACAGACCACCTCTCACTCACTGTCAAGGTAACTAACACAGACCACCTCTCACTCACTGTCAAGGTAACTAACACACACCACCTCTCACTCACTGTCAAGGTAACTAACACAGACCACCTCTCACTCACTGTCATGGTAACTAACACAGACCACCTCTCACTCAATGTCAAGGTAACTAACACAGACCACCTCTCACTCACTGTCAAGGTAACTAACACAGACCACCTCTCACTCACTGTCAAGGTAACTAACACAGACCACCTCTCACTCACTGTCAAGGTAACTAACACAGACCACCTCTCACTCACTGTCAAGGTAACTAACACAGACCACCTCTCACTCACTGTCAAGGTAACTAACACAGACCACCTCTCACTCACTGTCAAGGTACCTAACACAGACCACCTCTCACTCACTGTCAAGGTAACTAACACAGACCACCTCTCACTCACTGTCAAGGTAACTAACACAGACCACCTCTCACTCACTGTCAAGGTAACTAACACAGACCACCTCTCACTCACTGTCAAGGTAACTAACACAGACCACCTCTCACTCACTGTCAAGGTAACTAACACAGACCACCTCTCACTCACTGTCAAGGTAACTAACACAGACCACCTATCACTCACTGTCAAGGTAACTAACACAGACCACCTCTCACTCACTGTCAAGGTAACTAACACAGACCACCTCTCACTCACTGTCAAGGTAACTAACAAAGACCACCCCTGTGGTCTGTGTTAGTAGCCTAGTGGTTAGAGTGTTGGGCCAGTAACCGAAAGGTTGCTAGATCGAGTCCCCGAGCTGACAAGGTACAAATCTGTCGTTCTGCCCCTAAACAAGGCAGTTAACCCACTGTTCCTAGGCCGTCATTGTAAATAAGAATTTGTTCTTAACTGACTTGCCTAGTTAAATGAAGGTTAAAATGTTTACTTTTTGCGAATGCCGTTATACCATAGCAGAAGACATGGATTGTGTATGTGTGCCATTCAGACGATGAATGAAAAAAAACGAAAGATTTAAGTGCCTTTGAACGGCGTATGGTAGCAGGTGCCAGACGCACTGTTTTTTTTGTTGTCAAGAACTGCAACGCTGCTGGGGTTTTCACACTCAACAGTTTCCAGTGTGTATCAAGAATGGTCCACCACCCAAAGGACATCCAGGCATGTTGACACAACTGTGGGAAGCATTGGGAGTCAAGATGGGCCAGCATCCCTGTGGAACGCTTTCGACACCTTGTAGAGTCCATGACCTGACGAATTGAGGCTGTTCTAATGGCAAAAGGGGGGGGGGGTGCAACTCAATATTAGGAAAGTGTTCCTGTTTGGTATACTCAGTGTAGAGCTGCTGAACAGCACTGAGAAACTGGTGATCTGTCTCCTTAACCCAAACTTTAACCTCCAACCCCAACTCTAACTTTAACCTCCAACTCTAACCTCCAACTCTAACCCCAACCCTAACCTCCAACTCTAAACCCCAACTTTAAACCCTGACCCCAACTTTAACCTCCAACCCCAACTCCAACTTTAACCCCTAACCCTACCTCCAACTTTAACCTCCAACTCTAACCCCAACCCTAACCTCCAACTCTAAACCCTGACCCCAACTTTAACCTCCAACCCCAACTCTAACTTTAACCTCCAACTCTAAACCCAACCCTAACCTCCAACTCTAAACCCCAACTTTAAACCCTGACCCCAACTTTAACCTCCAACCCCAACTCCAACTTTAACCCCTAACCCTACCTCCAACCCTACCTCCAACTTTAACCTCCAACTCTAACCCCCATATCTAACCCCAACCCTAACCTCCAACTCTAAACACCAACTTTAAACCCTAACCCCAACTTTAACCTCCAACTCTAAACCCCAACTTTAAACCCTAACCCAAACTCTAACCTCCAACTCTAAACTCCCAACTTTAACTTCCAACTTTAACCTCCAACTCTAAACCCCAACTTTAAACCCTAACCCCAACTCTAACCTCAAACCCTAACTTTAACTTTAAACCCTAACCCCAACTTTAAACCCTAACCCCAACTCTAACCTCAAACCCTAACTTTAACTTTAAACCTTAACTTCAACTTTAACCTCCAACCCTAACTAACCCTAACCGTAACTCTAAATCCCCAACTCTAACTTTAACCCTCAGGAGAGTAGGCGTCTGGAGATGGAGCTGCTGGACAGCACTGAGAAACTGGTAGAGGCAGAAAACCAGGTCAGCAAACTGCAGAGGAACCTGGACAACATCCTGAAGGAAAAGGTGAACGACCATTCTCTTCCACAGTATCAATATATTAATTTAACTATTATTAACTTTCAGACAAAACAAACGTGTAAAAGATCACAATACGTAATAATCCACATTAATCTCATTTCATATTTAGGTGCTATACACTGCTGTTCATCAGCAATAATCTGGAGAGATTCAGTACTGGCTAATTGCTGTACAGGTGCTTCATTGCTTGCTGTTTTGGGGGTTTTAGTCTGGGTTTCTGTACACCACTTTGAGATATCAGCTGATGTAAGAAGGGCTTTATAAATAAATTTGATTTGATATATGAATGAGAATCTATCTAAGGTATAAGTATCTGTCCCTAAGAAACTCCCTTGGTGTTGGTTCTGTTTGCTCAGTTTGGGGATCTGGACCTGGGCAGTGCCGAGTTCTTCCTACAGGAGGAGAGTCTCAGACAGCTACGCAGTAGCTATGAGGAACAGTGTCGGGTGAGAACGCTTACTGGAAACACACACATCAAATCCAATTCGTCACATGCTTGGTAAACCACAGGTGTAGACTTGACAGGGAAACGCTTGGTAAATAATAATAATATATATAATGCTTTCCAATAATGCAGGTAAAGATTTTTTTATTTATTTCATGAAATGGGAAGGAATAAATACACTGTGAATAAAAATAACAAATAAAATCTATCAGAGTCAATGTGCAGGAAGTACCAGGTAATAACATGGCTATATACAGGGAGTACCAGGTAATAACATGGCTATATACAGGGAGTACCAGGTAATAACATGGCTATATACAGGGAGTACCAGGTAATAACATGGCTATATACAGGAAGTACCAGGTAATAACATGGTGATATACAGGAAGTACCAGGTAATAGCATGGCTATATACAGGAAGTACCAGGTAATAGCATGGCTATATACAGGAAGTACCAGGTAATAACATGGCTATATACAGGAAGTACCAGGTAATAGCATGGCTATATACAGGAAGTACCAGGTAATAACATGGCTATATACAGGAAGTACCAGGTAATAACATGGCTATATACAGGAAGTACCAGGTAATAACATGGCTATATACAGGAAGTACCAGGTAATAACATGGCTATATACAGGAAGTACCAGGTAATAACATGGCTATATACAGGAAGTACCAGGTAATAACATGGCTATATACAGGAAGTACCAGGTAATAACATGGCTATATACAGGAAGTACCAGGTAATAACATGGCTATATACAGGAAGTACCAGGTAATAACATGACTATATACAGGGAGGTAATAACATGGCTATATACAGGAAGTACCAGGTAATAACATGGCTATATACAGGAAGTACCAGGTAATAACATGGCTATATACAGGGAGTACCAGGTAATAACATGGCTATATACAGGGAGTACCAGGTAATAACATGGCTATATACAGGGAGTACCAGGTAATAACATGGCTATATACAGGAAGTACCAGGTAATAACATGACTATATACAGGAAGTACCAGGTAATAACATGACTATATACAGGGAGTACCAGGTAATATCATGGCTATATACAGGAAGTACCAGGTAATAACATGGCTATATACAGGAAGTACCAGGTAATAGCATGGCTATATACAGGGAGTACCAGGTAATAACATGGTTATATACAGGAAGTACCAGGTAATAACATGGCTATATACAGGGAGTACCAGGTAATAACATGGCTATATACAGGAAGTACCAGGTAATAACATGGCTATATACAGGAGTACCAGGTAATAACATGGTGATATACAGGAAGTACCAGGTAATAACATGGCTATATACAGGAAGTACCAGGTAATAACATGGCTATATACAGGAAGTACCAGGTAATAACATGGCTATATACAGGAAGTACCAGGTAATAACATGGTGATATACAGGAAGTACCAGGTAATAGCATGGCTATATACAGGAAGTACCAGGTAATAACATGGCTATATACAGGAAGTACCAGGTAATAACATGACTATATACAGGGAGTACCAGGTAATATCATGGCTATATACAGGAAGTACCAGGTAATAACATGGCTATATACAGGAAGTACCAGGTAATAGCATGGCTATATACAGGGAGTACCAGGTAATAACATGGTTATATACAGGAAGTACCAGGTAATAACATGGCTATATACAGGGAGTACCAGGTAATAACATGGCTATATACAGGAAGTACCAGGTAATAACATGGCTATATACAGGGAGTACCAGGTAATAACATGGTGATATACAGGAAGTACCAGGTAATAACATGGCTATATACAGGAAGTACCAGGTAATAACATGGCTATATACAGGAAGTACCAGGTAATAACATGGCTATATACAGGAAGTACCAGGTAATAACATGGTGATATACAGGAAGTACCAGGTAATAGCATGGCTATATACAGGAAGTACCAGGTAATAACATGGCTATATACAGGAAGTACCAGGTAATAACATGGCTATATACAGGGAGTACCAGGTAATAACATGACTATATACAGGAAGTACCAGGTAATAACATGGCTATATACAGGGAGTACCAGGTAATAACATGGCTATATACAGGAAGTACCAGGTAATAACATGGCTATATACAGGAAGTACCAGGTAATAACATGGCTATATACAGGAAGTACCAGGTAATAACATGGCTATATACAGGGAGTACCAGGTAATAACATGGCTATATACAGGAAGTACCAGGTAATAACATGGCTATATACAGGAAGTACCAGGTAATAACATGGCTATATACAGGAAGTACCAGGTAATAACATGGCTATATACAGGGAGTAACATGTAATAACATGGCTATATACAGGAAGTACCAGGTAATAACATGGCTATATACAGGGAGTACCAGGTAATAACATGGCTATATACAGGAAGTACCAGGTAATAACATGGCTATATACAGGAAGTACCAGGTAATAACATGGCTATATACAGGGAGTACCAGGTAATAACATGGCTATATACAGGAAGTACCAGGTAATAACATGATTATATACAGGGAGTACCAGGTAATAACATGGCTATATACAGGAAGTACCAGGTAATAACATGGCTATATACAGGGAGTACCAGGTAATAACATGACTATATACAGGGAGTAGCAGGTAATAACATGGTTATATACAGGGAGTAGCAGGTAATAACATGACTATATACAGGGAGTACCAGGTAATAACATGGTTATATACAGGAAGTACCAGGTAATAACATGGCTATATACAGGGAGTACCAGGTAATAACATGGTTATATACAGGGAGTACCAGGTAATAACATGACTATATACAGGGAGGTAATAACATGGCTATATACAGGAAGTACCAGGTAATAACATGGCTATATACAGGAAGTACCAGGTAATAACATGGCTATATACAGGGAGTACCAGGTAATAACATGGTGATATACAGTGAGGTAATAACATGTCTATATACAGGGAGTACCAGGTAATAACATGTCTATATACAGGGAGTACCAGGTAATAACATGGATATATACAGGGAGTACCAGGTAATAACATGGCTATATACAGGGAGTACCAGGTAATAACATGGTTATATACAGGAAGTACCAGGTAATAACATGGCTATATACAAGGAGTACCAGGTAATAACATGGCTATATACAGGGAGTACCAGGTAGTAACATGACTATATGCAGGGAGTACCAGGTAGTAACATGACTATATGCAGGGAGTACCAGGTAGTAACATGACTATATGCAGGGAGTACCAGGTAGTAACATGACTATATGCAGGGAGTACCAGGTAGTAACATGACTATATACAGGGAGTACCAGGTAATAACATGTCTATCAGGGAATATCGGTACAGAGTCAATGTGCAGGAGTACCAGGTAATAACATGTCTATCAGGGAAAATCGGTACAGAGTCAATGTGCAGGAGTACGAGGTAATTGAGGTAGCTATGTACACATAGGTAGGGTTAAAGTAACTAGGAAACAGTATAGATGCAGTATCAACTGTGTGTGTGTGTGTGTGTGTGTGTGTGTGTGTGTGTGTGTGTGTGTGTGTGTGTGTGTGTGTGTGTGTGTGTGTGTGTGTGTGTGTGTGTGTGTGTGTGTATAGAGTCAGTGCAAGAGTTAGTGCAAAAACAACACACACACACACTGGACTCTACCCACACACACACACGCACACTGGACTCTACCCACACACACACACACGGTACAGTGCCAGGTAATATAGCTCTCACTGGAACAAATCAAATCAACGTGTTAACTGTTTCAGACAGAGTGCACTTCCAAAGATAAATTACCTGTTTTTAGATACTAATCTTTCTGTTTTGATTTGTGGTGAATGTGACAGGAGCTGCAGGATCGCATCGATGAGCTTCAAGCAGAGCTGCAGGAGTACCACAACCTGGGCCGCACCTCTCAGCTCTGTCTCAAACCCTCTCTCTCTGAGGACCTGGAGAGCAAGAGTCCTGGCATGGAGTCAGACCCAGGTACGTACAAATCATTTAATCTACTGTATTTTATAATGTTCTTTTTTGTATCATCAGATTTCACAAAGGGCTTTACAGATACCCCTGCCTAAAACGCCAACAAGCTTTACAGATACCCCTGCCTAAAACTCCAACGGGCTTTACAGATACCCCTGCCTAAAACTTCAACGAGCTTTACAGATACCCCTGCCTAAAACTCCAACGGGCTTTACAGACACCCCTGCCAAAAACTCCAACGAGCTTTACCGTATACCCCTGCCTAAAACTCCAACGGGCTTTACAGATACCCCTGCCTAAAACTCCAACGGGCTTTACAAATACCCCTGCCTAAAACTCCAACGAGCTTTACAGATACCCCTGCCTAAAACTCTAACGGGCTTTACAGACACCCCTGCCTAAAACTCCAACGAGCAATGCGGAGGCAGAAATATAGCACAACAAAGGTTCCATCCCAAATGTCAGGCCTTGGTGGTAAGTAGCACTGTAAGAAGGAATATGGTCACTATCATATCTTCATGCCCATATCCCATCCTCATCCAATATAGTGTTTAGGGGGAATCTGTTTGAGCAATGCAAGATGGAAAATCGATCATCTTGATCACCTAATGAGTAGTTATTTGGGATGCAAGGTGATATGTGTCACGCCCTGGTCGAAATATATTATGTTTATTCTTAATTTATTCGGTCAGGCCAGGGTGTGACATGGGTTATTGTGGTGTGTTTTTGTCTTGGGGTTTTGTGGGATGTCTAGCGTTAGTCCATGGCTGCCTGAGGCGGTTCTCAATCAGAGTCAGGTGATTATCGTTGTCTCTGATTGGGAACCATATTTAGGCAGCCATATTCTTTGTGTGTTTCATGGGTGATTGTCCTTAGTGTCCTTGTTCCTGTATCTGTGTTAGTTTACACTAAAATAGGCTGTTTCGGTTTTCGTTAAGTTCTTTGTTTTGTAGTGTTTGTATTTAGATTCGTGTTACGTTTTGTTCATTAAACATGGATCGCAATCTACACGCTGCATTTTGGTCCGACTCTCTTTCACCGCATGAAAACCGTTACAATATGTAGATCAGTGATGCGCAGTGATGCGCCTCCCATAGTCTATTCTCGACTTGGGGACTGTGACGAGACCTCTGGTGGTGCTGTGATTCTGCATTGGCTAGTCTTTTGTGGGTTTTTTAGGCAGTTAATCTGTAAACCACTTTGTGACAGCTGCGGATTTTTAAAAAGGGGCTTTATAAAATAAATTTGATTGATTTGAGTGTCTCCAGGTCTAGGCTCAGAGGAGGGCCAGCCGTTGTTCAACATGAGCCTGGAGTCAGAGATGATGCTGGAACGGCTGAAAGAGAAGCACCTCCGAGAGATGGAGGAGCTACAGGCTCAGCTGGAGAGCAAGGTGACCGATTCATATCTAGCAGTGTTTCAACCGTATTCTTAAACCATGCCATGTTTACCTTCTCAGAGATTTGATGTAGCTAGATGGGGCAGTCTCACTCCTTTTGTATTTTTTTGTGATTTTAGATTGGACCGTTGTTACGGCTGTGTAAGGGAGGCGAAGTCAGGTGCAGGAGAGCAGAGTAGAGTTAACAGGCCGCACTTTAATTCCGGTCAAGAAATAGGCACAAAATGACATCAAAGTGCCCCAAAACAAAACATGGAACATGATACTAAAGTCTAGCGAGTGAACATACTCACGTAACAATAAACAATTACACACAAAGACATGGAGGGGAACAGAGGACTAAATACATGCAGTGTGATTATGGAATGAAAACCAGGTGTGTAAGGAAACAAGACAAAACAAATGGAACAATGAGAAAATGGATGGCTAGAAAGCCGGTGACGTCGAACGCCGAACGAACAAGGAGAGGAGCCAACTTCAGCAGAAGTCGTGACAACCGTAGTAGTAGTAGTAGTAGTAGTAGTAGTAGTAGTAGTAGACAAGGATGATAGGGGGGGAAGAGTCATAGGGCTGTGGGTCGGAGTCAAATCCATGCTGACTATGGCATAGATGGGTGCCGCTGGACCACACAGGTTTTTTATTTAGCTACATTGGATTTTCCCCCGTCTCATCGCAGGTGAGTGAGTTTGACCAGAAGGTGGAGGAGCAGAAAGCCGACCTGGAGGCCCAGAAGGTAGCCTTGTCCCAGCAGTACCTGGAGGAGATCCAGGTGTGTGTACATGTATGATCATTTATTTTGCTACTGCAGTTTATAACACACTGTAAATGAAATCTTTGAGTCATGAATACACTGTTTTTATAAGTTCATGTGAACTGGGCATCCTGAAGATACAATACACTTTAATAACAAAATCAATCATTCCAGGAACTACGAGGGGAGATGTCCATCATCCAGAACCGAGCCCTGGAGCTTCAGGCCCAACTAGACAATGCTGAGGAGGAGAGGGCCGGTCTAGAGCAGAGACAGGCTGGGGTGAAGGAGAAGCAGGAGCACCAGGAGGAGGAGGTGAGTGGCTTAGTTGATAAAGGCATGGAGCTAACAATGCCAGGGTTGTGGGTTCGATTCCTACTCGGCCAACCGTATGAAAATGTAAACACTCACTGAAGTAAGTCCCTTTTTTTAAAGCGTCTGCCAAAATATATACAGTTGAAGTCGGAAGTTTACTTAGGTTGGAGTCATTAAAACTCATTTTTCAACCACTCCACAAATGTCTTGTTAATAACTTTAGTTTTGGAAAGTCAGTTAGGACATCTACTTTGTGCATGACACAAGTAATTTTTCCAAGATTTTTGTTGACAGACAGATTATTTTACTTATAATTCTGTGTATCACAATTCCAGTGGGTCAGAAGTTTACATATACTAAGTTGACTGCCTTTAAACAGCTTGGAAAATTCCAGAAAATGATGTCATGGCTTTAGAAGCTTCTGATAGGCAAATTTACATAATTTGAGTCGATTGGAGGTGTACATTTACATTTACATTTAAGTCATTTAGCAGACGCTCTTATCCAGAGCGACTTACAAATTGGTGAATTCACCTTCTGACATCCAGTGGAACAGCCACTTTACAATAGTGCATCTAAGACATTAAGGGGGTGAGAAGGATTACTTATCCTATCCTAGGTATTCCTTGAAGAGGTGGGGTTTCAGGTGTCTCCGGAAGGTGGTGATTGACTCCGCTGTCCTGGCGTCGTGAGGGAGTTTGTTCCACCATTGGGGGCCAGAGCAGCGAACAGTTTTGACTGGGCTGAGCGGGAACTGTACTTCCTCAATGGTAGGGAGGCGAGCAGGCCAGAGGAGGATGAACGCAGTGCCCTTGCTTGGGTGTAGGGCCTGATCAGAGCCTGGAGGTACTGCGGTGCCGTTCCCCTCACAGCTCCGTAGGCAAGCACCATGGTCTTGTAGCGGATGCGAGCTTCAACTGGAAGCCAGTGGAGAGAGCGGAGGAGCGGGGTGACGTGAGAGAACTTGGGAAGGTTGAACACCAGACGGGCTGCGGCGTTCTGGATGAGTTGTAGGGGTTTAATGGCACAGGCAGGGAGCCCAGCCAACAGCGAGTTGCAGTAATCCAGACGGGAGATGACAAGTGCCTGGATTAGGACCTGCGCCGCTTCCTGGGTGAGGCAGGGTCGTACTCTGCGGATGTTGTAGAGCATGAACCTACAGGAACGGGCCACCGCCATGATGTTGGTTGAGAACGACAGGGTGTTGTCCAGGATCACGCCAAGGTTCTTAGCGCTCTGGGAGGAGGACACAATGGAGTTGTCAACCGTGATGGCGAGATCATGGAACGGGCAGTCCTTCCCCGGGAGGAAGAGCAGCTCCGTCTTGCCGAGGTTCAGCTTGAGGTGGTGATCCGTCATCCACACTGATATGTCTGCCAGACATGCAGAGATGCGATTCGCCACCTGGTCATCAGAAGGGGAAAGGAGAAGATTAATTGTGTGTCGTCTGCATAGCAATGATAGGAGAGACCATGTGAGGTTATGACAGAGCCAAGTGACTTGGTGTATAGCGAGAATAGGAGAGGGCCTAGAACAGAGCCCTGGGGGACACCAGTGGTGAGAGCGCGTGGCGGGAGACAGATTCTCGCCACGCCACCTGGTAGGAGCGACCTGTCAGGTAGGACGCAATCCAAGCGTGGGCCGCGCCGGAGATGCCCAACTCGGAGAGGGTGGAGAGGAGGATCTGATGGTTCACAGTATCGAAGGCAGCCGATAGGTCTAGAAGGATGAGAGCAGAGGAGAGAGAGTTAGCTTTAGCAGTGCGGAGCGCCTCCGTGATGCAGAGAAGAGCAGTCTCAGTTGAATGACTAGTCTTGAAACCTGACTGATTTGGATCAAGAAGGTCATTCTGAGAGAGATAGAGGGAGAGCTGGCCAAGGACGGCACGTTCAAGAGTTTTGGAGAGAAAAGAAAGAAGGGATACTGGTCTGTAGTTGTTGACATCGGAGGGATCGAGTGTAGGTTTCTTCAGAAGGGGTGCAACTCTCGCTCTCTTGAAGACGGAAGGGACGTAGCCAGCGGTCAGGGATGAGTTGATGAGCGAGGTGAGGTAAGGGAGAAGGTCCCCGGAAATGGTCTGGAGGAGAGAGGAGGGGATAGGGTCGAGCGGGCAGGTTGTTGGGCGGCCGGCCGTCACAAGAAGCGAGATTTCATCTGGAGAGAGAGGGGAGAAAGAGGTCAGAGCACAGGGTAGGGCAGTGTGAGCAGAACCAGCGGTGTCGTTTGACTTAGCAAACGAGGATCGGATGTCGTCGACCTTCTTTTCAAAATGGTTGACGAAGTCATCTGCAGAGAGGGAGGAGGGGGGAGGGGGAGGAGGATTCAGAAGGGAGGAGAAGGTGGCAAAGAGCTTCCTAGGGTTAGAGGCAGATGCTTGGAATTTAGAGTGGTAGAAAGTGGCTTTAGCAGCAGAGACAGAGGAGGAAAATGTAGAGAGGAGGGAGTGAAAGGATGCCAGGTCCGCAGGGAGGCGGGTTTTCCTCCATTTCCGCTCGGCTGCCCGGAGCTCTGTTCTGTGAGCTCGCAATGAGTCATCGAGCCACGGAGCGGGAGGGGAGGACCGAGCCGGCCTGGAGGATAGGGGACATAGAGAGTCAAAGGATGCAGAAAGGGAAGAGAGGAGGGTTGAGGAGGCAGAGTCAGGAGAAAGGTTGGAGAAGGTATGAGCAGAGGGAAGAGATGAAAGGATGGAAGAGGAAAGAGTAGCGGGGGAGAGAGAGCGAAGGTTGGGACGGCGCGATACCATCCGAGTAGGGGCAGTGTGGGAAGTGTTGGATGAGAGCGAGAGGGAAAAGGATACAAGGTAGTGGTCGGAGACTTGGAGGGGGAGTTGCAGTGAGGTTAGTGGAAGAACAGCATCTAGTAAAGATGAGGTCGGCGTATTGCCTGCCTTGTGAGTAGGGGGGAAGGTGAGAGGGTGAGGTCAAAAGAGGAGAGGAGTGGAAAGAAGGAGGCAGAGAGGAATGAGTCAAAGGTAGACGTGGGGAGGTTAAAGTCGCCCAGGACTGTGAGAGGTGAGCCGTCCTCAGGAAAGGAGCTTATCAAGGCATCAAGCTCATTGATGAACTCTCCGAGGGAACCTGGAGGGCGATAAATGATAAGAATGTTAAGCTTGAAAGGGCTGGTAACTGTGACAGCATGGAATTCAAAGGAGGCGATAGATAGATGGGTAAGGGGAGAGAGAGAGAATGACCACTTGGGAGAGATGAGGATCCCGGTGCCACCACCCCGCTGACCAGAAGCTCTCGGGGTGTGCGAGAACACGTGGGTGGACGAAGAGAGAGCAGTAGGAGTAGCAGTGTTATCTGTGGTGATCCATGTTTCCGTCAGTGCCAGGAAGTCGAGGGACTGGAGGGAGGCATAGGCTGAGATGAACTCTGCCTTGTTGGCCGCAGATCGGCAGTTCCAGAGGCTACCGGAGACCAGGAACTCCACGTGGGTCGTGCGCGCTGGGACCACCAGATTAGGGTGGCCGCGGCCACGCGGTGTGGAGCGTTTGTATGGTCTGTGCAGAGAGGAGAGAACAGGGATAGATAGACACATAGTTAACAGGGTACAGAAGAGGCTACGCTAATGCAAAGGAGATTGGAATGACAAGTGGACTACACGTCTCGAATGTTCAGAAAGTTAAGCTTACGTAGCAAGAATCTTATTGACTAAAATGATTGAAATGAAACAGTACTGCTGGAGTAGGCTAGCTGGTAGTGGCTGCGATGTTGACACTACACTAATCAAGTCGTTCCGTCGAGTGTAATAGTTTCTACAGTGCTGCTATTCGGGGCTAGCTGGCTAGCTAGCAAGGTTGATTGCGTTCCGTTACTTAAAAGAACGACAATAGCTGGCTGGCTAACCTAGAAAATCGCTCTAGGCTACACAATTGTCTTAGATACAAAGACGGCTATGTATCTAGCTAGCTACGATCAAACAAAACAAACCGTTGTACTGTAATAGTTACTACGGTGCTGCTATTCAAACAGTAGAAGAACGACAATAGCTGGCCAGCTAACCTAGAAAGCTAACCTAGAAAATCGCTCTAGACTACACAATTGTCTTAGATACAAAGACGGCTATGTAGCTGGCTAGCTACGATCAAACAAATCAAACCGTTGTACTGTAATGAAGTGAAATGAAAATGTGATACTACCTGTGGAACGACGCGGAATGTTGACCGGGTAGTTGGAGTTCAATTCGGTAGAGGTTGGCTAGCTGTTGGCTAGCTAGCTAGCAGCATTTCCTACGTTAAGGACGACAAATAGCTGGCTAGCTAACCTCGGTAAATTAAGATAATCACTCTAAGTCTACACACTCTAAACTGCACAATTATCTTGGATACGAAGACAACTATGTAGCTAGCTGACACTACGCTAATCGAGTCGTTCAGTTGAGTGTAATAGTTACTACAGTGCTAGTGGACAGTGGATGTTAGCTAGCTGCTTAGCTGCTTAGCTAGCTGCTTAGCTAGCTGCTGGGCAGATACGTTAGGACGACGAAATACGATAATTATGCAATTGTCGTTGATACAAGGACGGCTATGTAGCTGGCTAAGAAGAAATTGCTAAGATTAGACAAATCAAACCGTTGTACTATAACGAAATGTAATGAAAAGTTATAAAAAGTTATACTACCTGCGGACCGAAGTGTAGATGCGGCCGCTCGCTCCAACCGGAACCG